>NW_019173169.1:0-53892 GCF_001831195.1 Colletotrichum orchidophilum | reverse complement strand
CCCCCTTCCTGGTCCATTATAATCCACTCATTTCTCCCTCGCATGATTTTCTTCTCTTAGGTGGTCGTTCTCCATAGCTACCTCACGTTGCGATCCTGCCGTAGCTTCTTAGGTTGCTTGACATGCGGACTCCTCCGTTGTCGAACCGATGTTAGTTAGTCAGCAAACCGCCATCACAGGGTAAATGTTGAGAGCCAAAGCCCGAGAACTAAGACCCAGACTGTATTTCGAAAAAAAGGTCACAGAGCATCAACCGGACCAAGGGCGCAAAACGCATAACTAAAACCAACAAGTCTTTTTCCCATTTATTTTTGTTGCCCTCTGCTCCGCATTACTATCTACACCTCATTAATCAGACAGCCACTCCTCCAGTATGAGCAAGGCCATGTTGTTTGCTATTCATAAGCGGACTTTCCTCGCTCAGCGAGATCCCTCTTTGGGCTTCCTCCCCTAGCCGTAGTCATCCAATGCATGATATGATCCTCTCTTGCAGAAGTGAAGGGAAACACCCGAAACTCTCATCAACTAACGGAGGAGAAGGAAAAAAACGCCCCCCTCCTTCGCGATTCCCTCTCGTGAGAAGAAGAAATACTAGTAAAGGAGGCTCGTTGACAAAAGTCTGGGTATCAAACTATGTTTGTACAAATGAAATGAAGTTTAAAAAAAAAAAAAAAAAAACCAAAGATGATGCGTGCCAAACCAACACCCAAACTCAAACTCCTACAGTCCAATGTGGTCATATCGTCGTGGGCTCGGCTCTACGCGCAAGAACCACTCATGTTTTCTCATCCAAACACCCGCGTCGTCGTTCTCCGTAGCACAGTGTATGCATCAAGTCCATCTAAGTCCTGATCGGCGCGTCTCGTTCGACGTCGAACTCAATCTCTCCCTCATCCAACTCCCCTCTTGCGGCTCTGCGAGCCAAATCTCTTTCTCCGTAAATTTCAGTCTTGCGCGCTTCAGCCTGTTGCAAGCAGTCGACATATGTCCTAAACTTGACAATCTCCCGGAGGAGGTAGGCGCTCTTGCGCTCCCAATTTGCCATGGCGCGGACGGCGTTGTTGCCGCGGGGTGTAAAGGCGAGCAACATTGGGCTGCGAAGCTGGTTGTGCGTCTGGAGCTCGTCTTCGATGCCCTTGACATAGGCAAGGAGACTCTCCAATTGCTCCTCTTCTGGTAGGTTACTAGGCCGCATGCTTTGAGTTGGAGGCGCCCATTCGGCAACGTGAATCCTGTCACCAGGCAACTTATTGCCGCGGCTGGATGCGCTATAAGGGCCTCCGGAACCGTGGTCCAGTGAAGCGGCTGAGCGGAAACTGGACATGCTAGGTCGAGGGTTTCCGGCTGTACTGCTTCCGGGTCGTGAGTTGGAACGTTGGCGACCGGTCGACGGTCCCACGGTCTGTTCGTTGATGGCCGTTACGAGCGCGTTGTTAATGATGGCATCGCTCCAGCCGTACTCAATATTGCTAATGCCGCCAACCAGCGGGTGCGTGCTCAGACGCGCACTCCAGTAGTTGGCCGTGGTCACAAATTCCTTGCTGATCTCGGGAGTTCCGACTTGGAACAAATGGACGGCACCCGTGGGCAAGCTGAGGGCCCAGACGTGAGGGCGAGCTCTCGAGTAACCAGGCGGTGGCAGCGTAGATGCTAGAGTCTGTCGGAGGCTGAAGGTGCCCAGGTTAGTAGCATTTTCCTGCCAATTGCCACCTCCAACAATGGCCGGGCCCTTGGTTGCGGTGCGACCACGGCCCTTGCGTCCCGTCTTATTAGTGCCAAAGGAAAATATACTCATTTGGCCTCTTTGGATGACGGCGAAAACCTCGTTCCAGTGACGGTCCTTGGCCTTCTTCTCAATGCCATCCAAGTGGTGCTTGTGTATCACCATACCTTCCTTTACCCATGGGGGACCGGCGAGTTCTAGCGATTCGTCGTCGAGAAGTTGCGCGGGTTTGAGTTCGTCGCTCATGATGGACGGCTCCTTCCCGTGACCGGATTCATCATCACGGATGACGGCCTGGCTAAGGGCGTTGGCAAATCCGATGGACTGTTGATAGTCGCCTCCACGGAATGACGAGCTGAGCGAATCCACAGACATCGATGTTTGCGTTCGGCCCAGCGAGAGCTTACTCCACGTTGCCGACGAAACTGTAGGGCTCCAAATGGAATTTCCGTCCTCGAAGCTCGTTCGCGACGAAGAGAAGCCCGGATTGCCCATACGAGGTCGCGACCTGCTCTTCGAATTCCATCTGGATGAATTGGCACGGCCATTTTCAGCTATGCGCCCACGCATAGATGCCTGACTCTCAGACGGGGCCTTACTCAGAACACTAGGCGTTCGCTTTAGCATACCAATGACAGAGAGGCTGCTCTGGGGGTTGGGCGCCAGGTTCTTGGAGGGATCGGCGCCAAAGAGTGGTAATCGTTCGTCGCGGATCGAGGCGTAGATGTCCTTGAGGACGACTTCGACCTGGCTCTCCCAGGCTCGCATCGAACCGTCGAACGGCGCCTTCACTAAGGGCCCGCACTCGTCGTGGCAAGGGTCTCCGGACCCGTCTCCCTCGTTTCTCGGCGGCGGTCGGAATGACAGTCGGCGCGACGAAACGAAGCGCTCTTCGATCGACGGCCTGGATTCGTCGCCTCCGAGAGCGCTGTTGGATTTACCCGGTAGAATCGTCGGTCGCTCAAAAGCATCCGGGGCCGCCTCAATCACCGCCTGAGTAATTGTAGTCATGGTATTCTTGACAAACTGGCTCCGTGTCATCTTGTGCTCGATGTCAGCCAGGTGCAAATCAGTGTTGAGCAGCATGATTGAATAGCAGATTGTGTGAATGACATCTGTAACATGTTAGCCTGGGCTCTTTTTGGGAGATGTGGAACACAATGACAACATACCGGAAGCCTTGAATCCGTGGTTGGTGTTGCAATCACACCAACGCTTGGAAAAGGCAACGAGGATACGATCAACCTGCTGTGTCTCTGCTCTAAAGACAAGCCGCTCGCAGATCAAGCGGAGACTCTGCAGAATGCTCTTATCGGTAAAGTCATACAGATCCATGTACGCTAGCAAAGTTCTCTGCCGAACGGGACCTTCTTCGCCCATCCACGCAGCGGCCTTCTCCTTCTGGATGAAGTCCTCATTACCATCAAAGATCTTTTGGGCCTTTTGGCGATCATCTTCCGTTGGGTCTCCGACGATAAAGTCGGGCTCATCCAGAGGCTTGGTGCCCATGGCCTCAAATGTGCCGAGGACCTTGGGGCTATTCTCCGTGGTTTCGACGCGGACACTGGGGGTGCCACTCATCGCAGATTTGTACTCGGTGGTGGTAGACCCTGACGCTCGACTGGCGGACCTAGTACCCTCCATTGGCAAGATTAGTGTTGATTTATTGCCTTCTTCATCCGAGTCTGCATTAGCGACTGCGAGTCTGTTGTTCTTCCTGCCTCTAATGGTGTCATCCTTTCGGTCTGAAAGGCGCTTCCGAGACGGAGACTGGTCTTTGCTCGTCTTGCCGGACCGGTGGCCCCTATCCTTTCTTGACTTGCCTCGCCTCGACTCAGTATCTGCCTCGTTGTCACTGCCATCGATGTCGAGGAAGGAATTGTTTCGCTTTTCGGCCGATGTAGGGGGCTCTGGAGGCGGTCTAGTGGGCGTATCGGTTCGGCGTTCATGCTCTGGCTGATAATCATCGTCATCGTCACGAGATCCTGGACGAACTTCTCTTATCCGTGCATTGGGACTCGGGTCGTACTCGGGGGAGAATGATCGAGGTTGTTCGTCGGCTCTTTCGCCATGCGAAGCTGGAGCGGAATCGGAGGCCATTTCGGAGTAGGCAGATTGCATGGGAGCAGATTGGGGTGTCATCGGCGTAATTGGCGTCACCGGGCTACCTTTAAGGTACGGGTTCATAACCCTCCGCAGACTGCTGATTGGGCTGGGCTCAGGTTTCGCAGAAAGCTTGTCCTTGGTGACGGACAACTGGATTGGGGCCACCAAGGGGGGCATTGGAGGCTCGAGAGTGGCAGCAGCTGGCACAGGAGGGACCTCATCGGCGGTCACAGACTTCTTTCTGCGACGGAAGAAGGAGCTCGGTTTCTTTTGCAACACGTGATGATGGGAATGGGACGAGGACGTGTCCCTCGAGGGCGGGGCGGGAGCGGATGGCTTCATCTGGTTTGCAACGTGCAGAGATCGGTTCCCGGACCTCTGATCAACAGAATCCACCGATGTTGACGACGTTATGCCTGTGGAATTTTGCGTCTCGGGCGGGTTGTTGGAGGCATTGCTTCTGGACGAGCCGAAGACTCGCCTGAAAAACCCCGGTTTTTCTTTTGTTTGCTGCGACGGTGCCTGTGTCGGAATCGGAGCTGCGTGCACGGGCTCTTTTGTCTTGCCGTAGCCCACGTGTGGCGCGGGTGCCGATTCCGACTCAAATGCCGAGACGGGTGCGGTTGCTGGCGATGATGCTGGCGCAGCTGAGGATGCCGGAACAGATGAAGGCATTGGGGGCACTTCTTCGCGCGCGGTGCTGGACTTGTTTTTGTTATGGTTGTTGTCTGTCCTGCGGCTTGTTGATGTGCTTTTTGCGGACCGAGTCGACCGTTTGCGTTCGAGGGCAATAGGCGGCGGCTCGACTGGCTCCACAGCCACCGTCAGTGGTGCATGCGCGGATGCGGGCGTGGATGCGGCCGCGGGCGGTTGGGGAAAGGCGGCGGCAGGGGGTGTCACGGGCGGCATCACGCGTCGGGGGCCCCCAGGCACCGTAGGCGTCGGCGCAGCATCGTAGTCGTCGGTGAAGAAGGTATTGGAGAATTCAATGTGCCATGGCGCTCCATTGGCTTGTTGTTGCGTGGCCTGCAAGGCCGGGGGGCGATGACCATGATCGAAGCTCGAGGATCTGCCACCGAAGCCGGAAGCCCATCTCGTGCTGCTGAGGACTTGGGCATAGCCGGCATCTATGCTGTTCGAGCTACTGCTCCTTGTGCTCCCCTTGCCGCCTCGGGAGTGCATGTAGCGTGAGGAGTTGGCGGTGCTTCGCAGCGGCTCGCGCATACTGCTGATGCGATGCAGGCCAGGTTGAAAGTTGGAGCTGCTGTTGCTCCTTCTACCCCGAGAGGAAATTCTGCTCGCATCGTCCGCGTCAAAGTCGGAGCTGTAAGAGTATGTGTGACCGGGGCGGCCGCCTCGCATTGATCTGGAGAAACCGTCTCCATCGGTATCGTATTGATACTGCTGCGGTGGCTCGTCTTGCATATTTGGGGGGCTACTGCCAAAGGGACCGCCGACTGGACCGCCCATGGAGAACTGGTCGAGAGACATGAGCATGTTGGCCATGAGAGAGTCGCGCGTAACGTTCCGCGGGGACAGGGAAAGATCGTGGGAATCGCGGGGGCGAGATTGGTCGGGGGTATCGTTCTCTTTATTCGAGGACATGTCGAAGCTGTCGGGCGAATCAGGAGTATCTACTAGTGAGGAGTCGTCGGCATGGCGAGAGAGGGCAGGGCCTCTGAGTGCCCGAGAACTGCTGGATTTGCCCTTGGCGACGGATGAGGATGAAGTCGGCGGCGGCGGCCTGTTCCTGTTGCTCGGCGGTGTCTGAGGAACTGGAAGCGCGGCGGTAGGTTCTCGTGACGCGACGGCGGCGGCGGCGGTAGTGGGCCTGCTCGAGTGGGTGGCAGGTGGAGGAGAGATGTTGATGTTGAGGTCGGGACGGCGACGACTGGAACGTCTCGGGATGTCGGCGTACATGGTGAAGGAGGGGGGGGTCGGAAGCGTATCGTGGGGGTCGAAAAGAGATTTCAAGTCATTTCCAGATTCAACCTAACAAGCGCAAGCGCAAGGCGCATGTGCAGCAAGGTGCCGTAGTAGTCGCCAGTAGTAGCAGCGACCACGCGGGCGCCAAATCGATGCCGAGGTGCGGCCGCTTGAGCAGGAGTCAGGACGCGCCCCAATATTGTCCAGCGCGGCAGATCCAATGCGACGCCAGGAGTCAAGTGATCCAATCCGACGGCGATGGCTACGCCAGAGTCAGTCGACACTCGACGTCGGCCGGCGGGTTCGCAGGAACCAGAGCAGACGGCGGGCAGGCTTGCACAGGCAGACTGACGGTCAGATTGGACTACTCAGGCGTCGCAATGTCCACAAAGCCGGGTTCGGCGTCGGGGTCGGCTTTGTCTCCCGGGTGAGCGAGTCCCAACCGAGTAATGAGTGGCCGAAATGAAGACTCGAGCGAGTCCCCTTTTGGACCCTTCTTTGGGGGGGTTAGCGGGCGACGTTGCAGCAATGTTTCTTTTCTGATGGGGGCTGTTCAGGTTGCTTTTTTCTCGTGGTGCTTCTGCCGTTTTCCCCCGTTTGGCATGGGCGGGTGGGCAGTCAAGGGCCAAGAGTGCCACGAGTGCCACGAGCGCAGAAAGCGGGAAAAAGAGCGCGGGAAGGTTTGATTATGTATTAGTCTCCGTAGTCCGGAGGGTGTATTCGTACTAGTTGTGGTAGTATCGGGACCGGATACAGAGTAGGCGAGTGTTGGTGGGTAGTGACGGGTCTTGAATGTTGGTACGATGCTCCGAAAGGGGCGATGGATGCTACCCTCAATCTTCCCCTGACCTAGGACTTGCTAGGCTCTGGACAGATGGTGGTGATCGGCCGTCGTCGGGGGGGAGGGTGGAGGGCGAGGGTGGAGGGCGAGAGCGAGGACGAGGACGAGGGGGTGTGTGTGTGATATGTGTGGTGTGTGTACGGATATCTGTGTCTATGTTTGTGGTGGTTCACTTGTGGATTGTGCTAGAGGTCGGGGTGGTGTTGGCAGTGGGCGGACCTAGGGTCAAGAAGTACCTTATTATTAGTTGGAGTTGGCCGTCAAAGTACGTAGGTCTGGTCTGCGTGGTAGACTATGTATGCGTAGCGTGCGAAGTAGTATGCGTATGGCAAGGTGAATGGATGGTGTGCGGTAAGGGACGGTATTCGTAGATGCAGGTGTGCAGTCGTCACAGTTTTGATGCTCTACGGTGCCGGTTCACCGGGGTGGTTGGTTGCTTGGGTTGCTTGAAGCACAAGCAGTCAGAGAAGGGAGGCGGCGAGACAGATGAATGAATGGATGGGTTTGTTGACTTTCACCCTACCACGGTATTCATGAACAGTAGCTGAATTAGCCATGAATCACACGTGGGAAAGTTGCAAAAAAGGAAAAGAAGCAGAAGGGAAGCAGAGGAGGGATGGAGCCAAGCACCCAAGCTACCCGTAAGTTGCAAGCAAGCACCACGTTCAGGTCGAGGTAATTAAGGTACAGATACTACAAGGAAGGCTAGGTCAAGCAAGGCATGACAAGGAATCTTGTTGATGCGGGCCGGGGGGGCTACCAGGGGGTTGGGATATACAACAGAGATGTGGTGGATTGCTCCGAATAGGAACAGGAACTGAGTTTACCTTACCTTGAGGTAGCCCAGTCAAGTACACTACTGTTAGGGCAACGAGCAACGGCCAATATCTCGGGCAGGTATTACTGTGGCCCGCCCACCGGGACATTTGATTTGTGATGTTTGATATCAGCTGCAGAATTCTGTGCAAAGTCACGAAAGGATCCGTAATCTGTCAGGTAATTAAACGTAGCGTCCGTGTTGCTGCTGCTGCTGCTGCTGCTGCTGCTACTGCATGTCTTGAGACTCTGTGCGGACCTGCATATTCGCAGACATTGTGCGATGCTCGCAATTACACCAAGCATGCGACACGACAGACACACCAAGGTAGGGTACATCGTGGTACCGTTAGCAGGATGCAAGTGATACGGAACTCTTCTCTCGGTCGGTGTTGCGGCTTGCGGCTTGCGATGCGTCCCTGTCCCTGTCAAAAGTTGGGCCCAGGCAAGAGAAACACCAGACGAGACGATAATAATAACAATGTCAATACCGATGCAAGGGCAAGGGCAAGAGCAAGAGCAAGAGCAAGAGCATGAGGGAGCACGGACGCCAATATTCCACATCATCATATCCGTATCGGATGCTGAATGAGGACAAGGACGACGATGATGGCATCAATATTTGCTTTCCACTTTAATCCGGGGGCAATGGAAGTACGGATGGTGAGGTATCTTACCTTAGTTGCGTGTACATAAGGTACCTCCTACCTAGGATTCGCAGATGTCCTGGAGGAATTGACAACGAACCACGGTTGGTCTTTCCTGCTCCTCATCCGACATGCATCCCCGCTCTTCTGCCTGGCACCTGCTTTCCTCTACTGTCCTGAATTTTGAACTGCACCTGCCTCATTCCTCATCTACCTTACCTTACCTCACCTTACCTGCCCTATAACACAGCAAGTACGTATTCGCAACCCAGAAAACAGGAAAGACTCGACGCATTGAAGCTTCCTCGTCGGGTCATTAACCCCCAGAAAAGTTGGACTTGCCACTGGCTTTGCGACATGTGGTCAAGAGTCACGACTCACGACGCACCTTCCATGTCATCGGGGAACATTGGGAAAGCCCCCCCCAGACCCCCGGCCCCCGGCCCCCGGGCCCCAAATTGGTGCTATGTAAAGAGTCCTCTGCTCCTGCAGGGGTTCTCCTTTTCGCTGCTTTCAAGTTTGGCCTTTTCTTTTACCCCCCCTTCCTTTCTTCTTTTGTTTTTGGTAGCATTGATTTCTTGGTTTCTCAAGAATGCTCCGTTCTTACTTCAATCAGGTCTTCAAATTGTTCATTTTTACCGCCCGCGAGAAACAAAAGCTTTAACCGCTTCACCTCCATTTTCCTGCAGAGCACGTCCAGTTCCCTCCTGGCGCCCGCAAGCCTACCAATCACCGTCATGCTAATTTCCAGAACGACATTGGCCCTTGGACAGCAACCACTTCGCGCCATTGATCCTAACCTGTCTTTGCAGAAGCAGCAATCTGCTACAACCATCATCAACAAGAACCCATGCCACCGGAAACTTTCAGACCGTACTATACATAGTAGACGCCGTCGTGGCACTTCAACACAAAGCCGGCCTGCGAGACACGAGACACGAGACACCACAAGCGCCAGACAACTTGACACTGGCCGACGGCAGACTTGCCGCCTTGGACTACCTACCTTAGCCTCCTTTTCTGACGGGTCACACCCTGTCACGTCTGCGCTATCCCTCTTCCACCGCGCCAACCAGAATTGTCCAGAAAAAGGGGACAAGAGGAGACAGGGCTGCAGGGGTAATGCAAGATGCAGCCATCCCACCACCACTGCTCTCGCCCCAAAAGAGAAGCCAGTTCCAAGGGGGCCCCAGGCCGCCGTCGGGGTTCGTGAAGCCGTCGCCAAGCGTTGATGACTTGGAGGGGGAAAGACGGCACAGAGTCTTCCACCGTGGCTGGATGCTCATTACCGATACCACCTCGAGCTGTAGCGGGACTGACAATGTTTGTCTGTCAAAACGAACATCAGCCGCCTGGGTCTCGGCCATATCATGCTTCTCGGGACCGACCCTTGATGATAATCCCAACCCACGATGTGGATACTTTGGCACATCCACCCTCCGTGCCTCCGAGAAGATGGCTGTCAGATCTCAACAGCACATCCATTGCCACAGCCGCACCAAAAAAAAAAAAATTCACTGCACTGACCTTTACAAAAAAGGACTGAAAATCCGCAGGCTTCCACTCGCTGAACATGGCATATCCCTTTCGCCGAATCGTCTTATCATGGCTGTTAATGTCGCGAGCCCGACCTTGCTTTGCCTTTCTTCCCGTCCACGCATACCTCCACTGCCTCGGCCTCCCTCGATCCTATCGTGTCCAATCGCACTCTGCGAACACGCCCACTCATTTGCGCCCACTTGGAAGCACATGCAGACACCCATGGGCTTCCCCTGAATTGATGCAGACACCAACTTCTGGCATCCAGAGGCCCGTGCCATACGTAGGATTGCGCCACTTTTCCGCCACGTCGTCCTCGTCGCTTATTCGCCTGCCGCAACACCCACCCTCCTGTCAGTGGTTACCATCACTAAACCCTCCAAAACCTCCGCCCTCAGACCTCCACCCACACCTGACGGCCTGCTGGCGAAGCGAGTGTCCATCGTGGGATTACAGGACGACGGGATGGAACATAGTCTGGGCCTCGCGGGCCTGCTGTGCGAGGGGCCGGCGTGGACCTGCATCACGAGGCCTATGACAGCCGACACCAATCGCTACCAAGTTACCAACGGCGTTTGCAACCTTCTTTGAGAAAAGATGTTCATTCTATGAAGGCGCATTCAGGGACCTCTAGCTTCCAGGGTCCTCATGTTCGCCTCGAGCATTGCAGACTCGTTCCGCGCTACTGATCACAGCGACATCGTCTTCCTCTGCCGTTGCTCTCCAAAAACGTCATCAGGGATTCGTCCATCTTGCTGATCTGCCTGGCCCCCAACTGCCGATGTCTTAATGAGGATGGTGAATAAGTGTCCATCATTGGCCCTGCGAGTCTCCGACACCACCTTTGGCGGCGGAGTCGAGGCCGACGCGTTGCTGACCATCTGGCTCGGTAGTATATGGATGGACAGCATCTCCTCACACGCTCTACCAATGGCCTCGCTCAGCCGCGATTGCAAACCAAGAAACTTCGTGCTACACTAGAGGCTGCAACACACCGCCTTCGTACAGCCGTCGATGCTTTGCAACACGTTCAACGGCACAACGGGTGAAGGTGTCCCGGCTACCACACCACCACGAGCAGCATCTCCCGGCGTCATCGCCAGGCGGTTACCAATGGCATTCCAACGGCTCTGCCTCCAATCTGTACATCTGCGGAACACGACATTCTCCCTGCTTCATTGACCAACAATTCCCACTTCAAGTAAGGTGTGCTCGGGCCCCCATTCCCACTCGCATCCAAGCCCGCCTTTTAGCGACTCAATCTCCAACACTGGCGGCCCCCATCCTGATTGATGTTCGCGCTAAATTGACAAAACCTAAAACACACCGACCGAGCTTCCATGTCATCAGTTTGCTTGCCGGCGTTCGTCAACTAGACCCTTCACCTCCAACGTCAAGTCAACGTGTCAAAGCGCAACCCGTTCGCATTCCACAGCCTGCCTGCGTGCTTGCATGGCGAATAGCCTTCGGCGGATCGCTCAATAGCATCTAGCTTTTACCCCTTCGCCGCCAACCCGGCATTGAGACGGTGCCTCCACGGGCCCCCTCTTAGCGTGTCAACCCTTCGTGTCGAAGCACGAGGATTTCTATCAGTCAGCCAATCTTACCAAGGCAGTTGGGGTTACACGCTGTCCATAAGTTGAATAGCGCAATATCTCGAGAGACTAGAGCAGATTTCTCACAACAGCTCGGGTCACTCGAGAACTGTCATTTCCAACTTGCAGCTCCGGGATCATGATCTTCTGAGGATGGGCCGGCTCACTCGATCAGTAGATCGCCAACGCCCTCCATGTTCGGCTGAAAAGTCAAATATCGCATTACATGCGAAGCGAGCTGCAACTCCCCAGATCATCCCCGCGAGCCACCTCTCCGTGGTCCTCGAGACGACGTCGCCTGCTGTCAGCGCCGTCTATTCGGTCCTGGCACGTCCGCGGCGGCACCCCACTGCAAGGCCCATCCCAACTTCGGTCTCAAGTTGGCTACATGACTTGTTCACCTTCCTCCCTTGCGCATTGCGCAAGTTGTACCTAATTACGGTCCACAGCTGCTTATCGATCCCCAACTCCGCTTGTGACCACATTCAGTCTCTTGCCTGTAGCGTCGAGCTCTAGGTCACTTCATGCTGCAGTCGTCTTCTAGAACTAAGGTTTCTCTAGAACTACGGTTTCGGCAACCGGAATGCTCCACCTGTTGGCTTGACTCTTCCCATCCGTCTCACCTCTTGAAGTTAGCAGGTTTCAAGCAAAAAATGTTCGTGCTCCGAGCACACACGAGCAATGTGACTATCGCCACCTTTCGGAGACCTCCTCCGAGTGCGGCTCGTATCTGCAATTCTCAGCTGGGGGCCATCGCGTCGGGGTACCCGTCGGTGCATACGGAGACGACGAAATCTCGCGTCGCGACGGAACCGAGTGGTTGGCTTGCGACGGTGCTGCTCGGGGGGGTGGGTGAGCTGTCAAAGTTGACGGCGTCATGGTAAAGAGTCCTGCGTGAACGGACGCCCGGGCATTACGTCTCGAAGGCCCTCGTTATCTGGAGGGCTCTGTCACGTTATTCATGCATGTCCTTCACATCTCTGGCGAGGTGCCGCATTCGTCTGTAAGATTATGAGGATGTTCACAATAGCCAGCCTTCCGGGTGGACCCTTTAGGTTATTGATACATACATGCGTCTGTATATCAGCAGTGGAGATCATTCGAAAACGTCTTTCATACTGGTGCATTTTGAACGTTGAAGCATGATGCTACTATTTGAGATACTCGCATTTAGTCCTCTTTGACGTATAATCTTTCAACTGTGACGATACGCATCTAACCAGTCCTTTCTTGAGTCCTGGTCTATGGGGGATCGGCTATGAAGACACCGAATATGTGTCAGGAATCTTCAACTTCAAACAACGCTACCTTTATAATACTGCGTCGTATTATGCACCAGCGCCAGCATACACTATACAAGTCACATATCAGAATCACCCAAGAAAGCTACCAAAGAGAGCGGCAAGCAATCAGGCCAGCTAGAAGGCGATGAAAGCATCATCAATCTTTGTCCGCCTCGCGCATCGCGACGAGTCCCGCATCGTGGGCCTTCACTTCGTCCGGATCCGATGCTGTCCTCTCGAGGTTCGCCTCGGAGACCGGATTGGTGGAACTCATTGGACTTTTCTCGTCGGTAATGGTCGTACTTGTTGAGTCGGCCCCGGCCCTCGTGAATGCCTGCTAAGCAATCGAAGAGATCGCCTGCGTCGACTAGACCACCTGTGAGACCCATGCCGCTAGTGAATAAGGGGCCGAGGGAAAGCCAAGATGTTAGAGAGCACTACTTCTTAAGAGAAAAGGGGTGGGAAACGCCGTGTGTTCCATCCCTACCAAAGAGTAAAGGTATTGGACACTGACCAAAAATCATACAATTACGTCGCAACTCCAGCGAAAGACACCGTGCCGTCCGGCTTTCTCCATCGGGCGCCACCTGTTTCAATGCCGTGCTCGCGGACTCGGTCGAGCAGGCCGGCATCCTGGGGGACTCGGTTTACGGCCGGGCCGTGGCGGGTCGCGCGGGGCTGGGTTTCGAGCTATGAGGCCATATCGAGGCATTCTATGCGGATGCTGTGGCGGGCTAGGAGGATGGAGAGGGCTAGGCCTGTGACTCCGGTGCCGACGACGATCATCATTGTTTTTTAAAGGATGTTGTTAGTAGATACCAAGGTAGTAAGTGGTCCATTTGATTTGTGCCGTGAAGCGGTGAGGAGCTTATCTGGTTCAAACCATGATCTTGGTGAGATGTCATGTCTGGCGAAGTCGAACGAAAAGAATCCCTTTATGAATTTAGTTCCTCTTTTTTGAGGTGATTAGATTTTGGGAAAAGACGAGAGAAGTAAGTTACCAATAGGTTTTGGTTACAATTCGTCAAATCTTTGTGGGTTCTCTTGTAATTACTGAGACACTCCTGAGTTACCCTGATATCCATTCGCTGCCGCATCATGGAACCCTCCTAGTGGGATCTCAAGAACTTATATTCGTAGTTGAAAGCAACCCTCTCCGCGGCAACTGTGGAGAACCTCAGTGGCATATGTTCTCCAGAAAGTGGCAGTGCGGGATGTCCAGAGACATATCAGATTATGGGGTAGCAAAGTGGGATGATGTCGGGAGAGACAGTTCGGGTGACGCTAGTTTCACGGCAGGGGAGGGGCTTTGTGTGGTTCTTTGTGAGAAGACGCATTATAGATCCACAAGTGTAGGTGAGCTTTCTTGGCACGTACCGAACTCTTGGGTTTGCAGGATTTAGCTGTGCGAGATGTCCTTCTCTCGGGCTATTCCACCTCTGGTGGAAATCTTGGCCACGCCCCTCCCCACATATCATTATCGGGATCTGCGGGAGGGTGTGGTCCTTGGGAGGAGTTTCTCATAGGCTCCTGTGAGAGAATATCACAAGTGTTGACCTTTTTGGTTTTGAGGCGGCTCTGATATCAAGGCTAAATGCATTTTGCCTCTGGCCTGCTCTATGCCTGCTTTCCAAAGGAGATCTTATTCGACTCGTTTCGAATCTCACTCTGTCTCATCCTGCCAAAAATGCCCTTTTCTGACATTGAACTTCTACATTTTCACTCAAGTACACGATAATAGACAGAACCATGGAAAACGTCCACAACATCAACTTCAAATGCGCAGATGTTCCGCACGCGATCCCTCCTTGGAGAGACTAGAAACGCGCCTCCATGACTTTGCCAGGGAGGTCCCGCCTCAAGACGGCAGAATAGAAGACCGCCATCGGTTTCCTGGCAGATGTCGGCGAGACCTACACTGGCGTGCGGCAGGAGTTTGCCCTCCTCTCCGACGTGCTCGGCCTCTCACTGCTCGTCGACTCTCTCAACCACCGTCTTACCGAGGATACCGTGCTCGGTCCGTTCCACACAGATGAGGCGAGGGATTTCCGCCATGGCTCACTGATTTCGGGAGATTTCGAGGGAGTACTGGTGTTTGTTGTGTGTACGGTTGGTTGCCGATTCCTGGTATCAAGATTTGATGTGCGGGAGACGGATTCCAAGGGGTTCTATGACGTCCCAGTACGCTGGATGTGGTAAACCGGATGGACGAGCCGTTGTGAGAAGGGATAGCTTCGGGCCGTTCTTCTTTCAGGTGACCGTGCCGGTTTTGTATGTGATTCCCAAGGATGGGCCGTCGTCAAGCTGCTGGAAACGCTGGAGCGGCATCGACACCGACAGGGTCATTTTCTTTTCTGGTTTGATAATCCTGTTCATGACCGGCTCATCATTTAAGTTCTCACTTACGGCCAAGTCACACCGGGTCCTCTGAGTGAATATGCTGACTTTTGGTGAATAGCGTTGTATCTCCGCGGGGCCCCGTTTGAGATGTCTGATGCGGATTTGAGGGTCAAGGACTCAGGAGTGGCTTATTGTGGATTTGAAGACTATCTCGGTTAAGTGAGAAAATGGTGAATATACAATAGCGAAGAGTCTTCCTCACTATAGTCCTCATTACCAATCAACAAAACTCTTATACTCCGAAATGGCATCCACTTTTCAAAGTCAACATGCAAAACAGCCATGGCGGGATGGTGGTGGACATGACGAGCATTTCATGCCGCTGACCCCCGCTGGCCAAACTTCAAACCCGACTAGGCGAAGCACGCCATCTTCTGTCAAGGTCCTCGGAGCGTTCAGCTTCTGGATGAGGTGAATGACAAAGGCGTCCGGGAAATCAAGTTCATGCGTTATAAGGAGCTCTCAATCGACGGTACTAAGTTCCTTGGTCTGAGGCAAGGGCTGAATCACCCCTTGATCGATGAGGTCGTGCCGTTATACCTCTGCTGTAACAAACTCCTGCTGTGGTCCTAGAACGAGAGAACCCCCTGAAACCTCTTTCGGGACCTCGAACCTGCTTGGGACATGGAACCAAGGCTAACACCCCGTCAGCATATCAACATCACGCGTCCCGGAGGCATGCCCCAGGTCCGTCACTGCGACCAAGGCATCATGGGCCACGGCCGTACCAAGCCCGTTGCCCTCAACATCTCCTTGCTCCCGTGCAACTTCACCGAGAAGAATCGCGGCACCCACACCTTCCCCGGCTCGCACGAGAAGAACGTCAGCCCGCGTAACATCTTCACCAGCGAGAGCACCCTCGCCTACGAGGCGTCTACCGGCACCGCCATAATCTTCGAGAGCCCCACCTTGCACGGCATGGGCCGCAACACTGAGATCTCTGGGGGGAGGGCCTGCGTGCCGAGCATCTTCACCCACCCGGCCGTCCGGGCCAAGGAGAACACTTTGCTCTCGCTCAGCTGATACTCTGTGAGGCCGAGGACGAGCTTCTCTCGGAGCGCCGGAGGTCGATTGAGGCCCTAAGGACGGGGCAGGCCGGCGCCGGCGGCGCGCTGGGCGAGGCGTGGAAGGGCATCATCGTCAGGCGGCCGAGGTCGGAGTTCAAGACGGTGGGCAAGGTCCGGCCTTCGTATGATGATGAGGAAGTGGCCAAGATGATCTCAACCGGTTCTCATGCCAACAACGCGCAGCTGGCCGTCTGTGAGGCTGTAGGACGGGGCAAATAATGGGAGAATTCGGTATTTAAGGGATTGGGCTACCGGAATTAAATTTGGGAGAGGCATTTAGATAGCAGCTCACGCGACAACGGCAGTTGAACAACATAAGAAGAAAACTCAAGTGTTCCATGATGCTGTTAAGTATCAGCAAGAATTGTGCGATGAGAGGTGAAATGTTGTTTCCTTGTCATCATGCCTCCATAACGCCGTGCCCATTTGTAGATGAGCGCGGCTCTTACCGCGCGCCGAAATCTGACCGAAAGCGCCACGCAGCACGCTAGGAACAAGCCGTCATCACTGTATCCATGAAAGAATGTCTGACAAAGGCACGGGGATAACCTGGCGATAAGACCATCAGTCCATTGCACCGTAGATAGCATTTAAAGCCGGGCTCAGACCACGCAAACCTAGTTCGACCTACTTCATGTGGGGTCTGTGAGGAGCTTCACAGCATTAACGACAGGATTGCCATCCAGCAACGAAGATCAACAAACCTGATACTTAAAAGCTGACTGTCCACGATCGTTTGGTGTAATTTCTCTCTCATCTCAACAGATCCCAACCAAGTCCCAACAATGTCGTCAACAAAAGGCCTAGCCCTCGTCACAGGCGCGAATGGCTTCATTGGAGCCCGAACAGTTGAAGCCTTCCTCCTGGCCGGCTACTCAGTCCGCGGCGCCGTCAGATCCCCCCGGTCCGCAGCGGAGCTCACGGCCGCTCTACCCTCGCAAGCCGCATCCGGCCAATTATCAACAACCATCGTCCCGGACATCACAGTCCCAGGCGCCTTTGACGAAGCAGTCCAAGGTGTCACCTCCATAGCCCACCTCGCGAGCCCCGTCGACTTCACCAACACAAACGTCGACCAGGTCCTGGGGACCGCCGTGCAGGGCACCCTGGGCATCCTGGAATCGGCGACAAAGGTGACCGGGCTAAAGTCCTTTGTGTACATGTCCTCCATCGTGGCAATCCGGGGTTCGAGCCCCAAATTCCAAGGGCGCGTCGTCACGGAAGCGGACTGGAACGATGAGGCGGAGGAGATCCTCGCGAAAGCGGGCACCGAGGCGACGGGCCACCAGATCTACGGCGCCAGCAAGGTCAAGGCGGAACGCGCTTTCTGGGACTTTAAGGAAAAGAACCAAGGACGGATCCATTTCAGCATGACGGCGATCAACCCCGTGTGGGTCGCTGGGCCGCCGCTGATCCTCCCCGAGGACCCCAAGAAGCTGAGCGACACCGCCATCGTCGCATACCGCGTCATGAGCGGCGAGGAGGTTCCGCCAGTTGGACCTGGAAACGGGACGCACGTCGATGCCCGCGATGTCGGTCGGCTCATTGTGTTCGCCGCCGATCGGCCTGATGTGGCTGACGGGCAGCGCTTCATTGCTGGCGGAAATGGCAACTTTGCCAATATCCAAGCCTATTGCGACCTGCTGAGAAAAGCGTACCCCAATAGGGCTAACATTATCAAAGAGGGTGAGCCAGGGAAGGGATATTTGGAAGACTACGGCGAGCCACCCGAGTCGCGAAGGGTTGACGCGACGAAGGCTTCAAAGGCCACTGGGCAGGGTTGGATTCCTTTCGATAAGATGATATTGGATGCGGCGAAGGCTTATGAGATGTACTTCTAATCTTTCTTCATTGGTTCTTCCTTGAGAATATCTGACCAAACTCAGCAAGAGCCAGAGTTCTCCACTGCAATCAAATCCCTAGCGCCCTTGACCTTGACCTCTCAATCTCCCCTTTCTCGGCGGTTTCTTAACACAGCCAGGTAGCCAAGGCTCAGACCAGCAGGGTTCCTTTTCAGTCCTTAGTTTCCTGTGTCATCTCAAGATTCTCACGACAATCGAATGGTATAAGTGTATTCCTTACCATCTCCATCTAGCATGTGCAGCCGGCAATGGCGACTTCGCAGCAGCATCCATCGCCGCAGGTCGAAGGATAAGTAAAGTTAGAACAGTAGGCTGGCCGAGCCCACGCATCTAATAAGTATCAATATACCCATCATTCCCCGGCCTAACTCTGTGCCGATGACAACCTGTCCGTACAACGAAAAGAAGCATTGCCATGATGGCACTTCCATCGTCGAAAGTTTGGTTCCGCACCAGGGAACATCTGAAACATCCAGTATCATGGTTGCTAACCCCGATGATCGCGCAGCAGATATTGCGACCATCCGGAGGCTGTGTGCTAAGCGCGCCAGGCAGCCGCATAGCGGAGAGGTGGTGGCATCCTGTCGTTACCGTTCTTCACTTGTCGTCCTCCCAGAAACAGATTCAATTTTGGTGTGGGGATGGATCGATGGTGAGCGTAGCCAGTGGAGAACTTGCGTAAAACTTCCCCAGTGTAGACCGTGTCGATCTCGTTGTAATGCCGATAGTTCGAGGTCATCAGACTTTGACATGTATGCCCTTGGCCTGATTGTGGGATGTTGCATTGTCAGAGGAGAGCAGTATTCGGCTTCAGGACTCGATGAGAAGAATGGATACTTTTTGGTATCCCGGACTAAGGTGGCCCGGAAACTATTCGCAAGACTATCTCGACACTGGGTGATACCATTCTCGCTCCGACCAGGGAACGGCGCTTCTCAAACTACACCAGAGGCTCCTACACGTTCAGACGAGAATTTTTTCTGTCCATTCGGCTTCCACGGTGGCGAGGCTTCGAGTGGTCCTGTGAGCCACGGCGATGTGTGGGGTCACATCCACAGAGGGACAGAAGAGGCCCTCTTCTACATCTAGGTATGTCGACAAGGGATTCGCAACAAACGTGATGTAGCCGTGAGATACTTTCAAACGAAAAAACAGACACATAAATGTTGTCCATCATGACGCGTGTCTTTGCGTAACTCTTTGAGATCGCAGAATTGAGCGTCAGCGGGGAAGACGCGACTTGAAGACTACGACAACGACGATGAGGACAAGAGGAGGATGACCAATTTGATTGTGATAGCAAAGAAGTAGGCGATTTGACTTCTCAATCTCGTAACAGCCGTTTCCCTCGTGTTTCTGATCTTCTATATCATTGACTTTTGCAGACCTCGAGAGAGAGTGTTCAGCCACCGTCATGTGCCCCGGATGATCCTTGTGACCAGTGCAAGTCATACTTTATCGTCATAGATATATTGCCCGGGCCATTGCGGAAATTCCATAAACTGAGAACACATGGATGCTTGACAAAGGAATAATAGAGAATGAAATTACAAATAAAGAGATCATAGACAGAATTCTCCCAGACATTGGTTCCTCCTAGACATGGGATGCGTCTGCCGTATCCTTGTTCCCACGCTTTCGGGCGAGTCTGTGGAACAGATTTTGCTTCGTTTCCGTAGGTTCATCTCCTTTCTTCATTTCTGCAGAGTCATTCCCTTTCTCCACTCTTGCAGAGTCATCTCCCTTTTTCTTGCTCGTCAAGTAAAGAGTAAAAGGATCTCGATCGTTCACGTGGCCATTGGCAGCATGAAGAAAGGGCAGAGGCACCACGACTGGTATGGTAATGTGAGAAATTCCAGGCTTCGACAGACAGTGCAGGAGGTGACGTACAGATTACTACCAGAGACCACCAGGGCGCGTCAAGGAACGAGTTCACGTCCAACGCAAATAAGGAGCTGAGAAACGAGAGAGGCAACTGGAAAACGAGTTTAATAAAATAAGTCGGGAGCTGGTCAAAGCCATGGTGCATAGAAGAGACTTACAAAGAAGACGGTGACGAGGGTGAACACCATTACCCTTTTCCCCTGTTCTGCAGCTTCGGTTGCCTGTAGATTCGCAATTTCGCTCTCATATATTGTGATTGTTGTGTTCAACTACAAATCATGTAAGTGTTAGCAGTCCCTACTATTTATATGAAGAGATTCTACGTACGGCTTCTTCAGTTCTCTTGGCAAGCTTGTCGAGTTCTTCGATGTCGTTCTGAACGTTTTTGGCCGTTCCATCCTCGTCCCAATCGGCTGTTTGAGCATCGGGAACACGGGGCACAGCACCGTTCAAGTCGACTTGCACCTTTTGTTGATATCTGGCGATGGTTCTGAGAATGTTCAGCTCGTCACGAACATCCCTGATTTCGAACAGAAGCCTGGCAGCTTTCCTTGTATTTGTTTCAAAACTGGGTAGACTTGTGTTGTTGGCCCTTTTCCGCTTCGATTCTTTTGAAGAATTCTTCTGGTTCTTTGGGCCACTCTTCAGGCCAGCCAAGTTGCGGAAAAGCTCGGCTTCTTGTCTTCCCTGCATGGTGGATTATTGGTCAGGTTCCTTCAATCAGTCAACCAGTACTTAGACTCGGTGCTACAAACAATTTTGTTGATAGAATTGGAGAAGATCTGACGAATTGACCGGTTTTCCAATTCAGAATCTGCAGAGTTCTTGCCAATGTTGCCCTGGTGCCGACTTATATCTTCGCGGTCTTTCCTATAGGCCCCGATGCAGCTTTCAACAATGAATTGGCTCAATTCGATGGGGGTGCGCGGTCCACTGTCGGAATCCGTTTCAGCTCGATCGAACAATCGTTCAAGGATATGTTGAAAAAATGCGTTGCTTCCTATTCGGACATGGACTCTTGTGTCCAACTCTGCGAAGGAGGTGGATGTAATTAACCACTCTTTATCCACTATTAGCATGATACCGTGGGGCACCACTCGTACATGTGCCTTGCCTACAACTCACTATCGCGAATGGTCCAAGCCCATAGCTGGTTGACCCGGATGACTTGCCATTTGGAAAGGTTGTCTAAGCCATTCGGATGTAGGTATTTCGTAACTACTTGGTTTTCGTTTCTCAAGTCTCTGTCCTCGTGAGACGCTACATCTTCCTTGGCGAAATGGTAGTAGTGCTCGTCCAGCGTAGGAGAATAATGCACCGGTGGTGTCGTCCTAGATTTAGTCTCACTTGCGGCGGCATTGGCCGCGGTGGTCGCGGCTCTGGCTCCGTTGACTGCAGCAGTGGTTACGTTGGCGCCGGCCTCGTATCTGTCTGCAGGGTTTCTGTAGAATCCCAGCTCGAAGAATGGCATCTGGTAACGAATGGTATTAGACTCTGACACTGAAAAGTCGAGATTGTCGTTTTGTACGTAAAGTGCCGAAGCCATGCACTCAGAAGCACTGTTCTCGCCCCCTTTCTTCCCGCCCATTCCGGTCTTGGTTTCCGAACCTGTTGCAGCTGTTTTCTCTGGCCACATGTGCTTCTTGACGTATCGAGGCTGCATGAATCGCGAGGGGGATGATTTATCAGGAATTTCAACCCCACTAGTGCGCAAGAAGAACGCAATGTGATCATCTTCCTTGTTGTCGTCCAAGTTATCGGATTGGGTGGGGTTCAATATCTTGTTCATCGTGTCCTGTATGAAGTCATCTTCAGTATCAGATGCCGTGTCCCAAAGGCCAAGAAATGAAATGGAAAATGGAAAGAGGAACGCTAGACAAAGTCCATTTCCAGCACGCTTACAATCATCCAGGTCATCTGGTTCAAAATCAGCATATGGCAGGCAGCAAGGGGGGTCATATTGCTTACGTTAGTTGCTGGGAGGTGAATCCATGTGAAGTTGCTCTCTGTCCCAGGAAGCCAATACTGGGTAGACGCATTGATGTTGTGAGGATTGGATCTTTGTATCTCGTTCATCGTATCGCTGAATGTCTTGATAGATTTGAACGTGTCGTACACAGTGCCGTGGACACTTTGAGTCTGGACGTGTCTACTGACTTTAATGTTGTCTTGCCAGATTGATATGATAGCGGCTTTCAAATGTCTTCGTTCTCCCTTCAAGGGGTCCTCAAGCTTCGAAACCTTGAGGGGGTCTCGGACTCTTTGTATCGTCTTAACGTTGGTGTAGTCAGTGTCGTAGTTAAGAATAGCCTCCATTTTGTCGAGGATACCGAGTTGCAATTTCGTCTCGGTTGGCTTCTTTACGAATTTTTGGCTCTTGGTACCGCCCTGCTTCGTTATATTAGAGCTCTCCGCCTCACCCTTTCTACTTTGTCGTTGGGGACTTAAATCCTTCCCGGTGGTGGGCTCAGCCTTTTCGAGCTCTTTCCTGAGAGAATCAATCAAGTTCTTTGCTTCTTTTTTGTCATCCTCTTCGACTTTGCACTCCAAAAGCACTCGAGGTAGTCTATGGTATATCAACAGCTGAACTAAGTTGAAATCCACTGGATGTCTGTTCAAATACCCCCTTGGGGGTTCCGGGCCGACGAGGATGGATTTGGCGAAACTCTCACCATCTTTTCGTGATACGAGCCAGCACAGTAGAGTCTCTCTGTCGTCTTCCTCGCCTTTAAGCCGTTCGATTACTTGTTCCAAGAAGCCTCGAAGGGGTTTTTTGGATAAGTCATTGCCGGTTTCACTGTCGGAACCATCTTCAAGCGCCGTCTTTCCCTCATTGTTTTGTAGGAGGAGAGCTTTCTCAGGAACACTCTTAATGACTGATTCAGCCATAGCGCGGATGTTTTTGTCATTGGGATAGTTCTTGGCCGAGAGCATGATATGGTGAAGCACTGTTCGACCATCGCAGTCCTTAGAGCTGTAATCGAGATCTGGGATTGCTTTGAGGAGTTTGTCCAAAGATATTCGTGCTCTCTGGGCGTTGTCCGTCTTGACAACACATAGTGCCATAAGGACTGTCGTTTCCTCCTTGTCCGCTTGGTTTATGATTTCTTTCTTAGTTTGGCCACTTTCCTCCTCAAGTTTACGAAGCAGGCAGTCGAAAATGTCGTAGGAGCGCCCCTTGACAGCCGTCATTAATGGCGTCCAACCGTCCGAATCCGGGAGTTCAAGATCTGCGCCTTTCTCCAACAGAATTCTGACCGCATTCTCCTGTTCGAAGTAGACGGCCACATTGAGTGGCGTCCAAGATGCATTGCTCTCCTGTTTATTGAGGGTTTCCGGAGGGTCGAGGAAGAGTTTTAATAACTCCTTTGAACCATCCCGGGCCGCGTAATGGATCGGGTACCATTCATCAGCATCTTTGCAATCCTCTAAATCGTTGTAAAGAAATAGCGGTTAGTTCCTTTGCTTCAACGTTGCTTTCATCACAGGTAATATAGAGAGGGCGCATGTCATTACCACTTGTGAAATCGGCGCCAAGACTGATGAGCCGCTCAGCAATCTTGGGGAAATTTTGCATAAGCGCAATGTGCAGAGGCGTTTGATAGGGGTATTCTGAAGAATGAACGTTGATCATGCCCTTCCATTCACCTTCAAGCTTGTCGAGCTTTGGCGATTTCTCGTCATCAGACTCGAGTTCTCGCAAGGCGCGATGCAAGGCAGTTTCTTCTCGTGCAGGCTTCTTCTCATCTCCCTCTTCTTCCTTGTGCCCTTCTGACGACGCAGCGGTCTGAAGCTCGGCCGTGGGCTCCTCCGCAGGCGGAGTTGCTGGACGGGCATCCTGGGTACCCTGGGCATCATCGTCCGGCGGTTGATTTTGCGAGTCGTGGGCCACAGCACTCGTATCAGGTTCATCGCTCATCTCGTCGTCCAAGGATTGGGTAGAATATCGTTTGCAAATTTCTGCGTGATGTTTGAGGTCCGCTGCTCAGCGTTTGAGAGTCTCAACATCTCCAAGGTGAGTAAGAAATGAACCCTCGATGAGGATCAATGGACAGAGAAAACTTCTGCCAGATCATGTGCTAGTTCGGGACAGTAACCAGGGCACTCCGAGACCCTTTCGCAACCTTCTCCTGTTTGAGAGAGACGGCAAGTCTCTCGTAATGGTATTGGTTGCCTCATTTTCAAATGTTCCATCTCGCGTCATTCATACGCGCGTAGGAGAACGGAAAGCTGCAGGAGCTGAAGCTGCATCGTCAGCCCTGCGTTCCGTTCTGGGGAATTATTTGCTTGTTGACCCACTCGGTAAGCCTATATGCCTGCATGTTGGTTCGGATACGCATACAGCGCAGTCTGGGCGCGGCTAAAACATCTCCACCGCCAAGGCACTGTCGAACTTGATCAGATCTCCAAAAGCCTCGCTGACAAACTATTGTTGAGGGCCAGGCAACTTGAAAGTGATATCTTACACAAAGATCGAAATTTGCGATACCCTCGGCATATCATCTCCCCGCGGCTGTGGTCAAGGTTCTCCAACGAGCTTCCAAATATGGCTGCAACTCAGATTGGCAGTTGTTGATATCCACGCCGGCTATGGCAGCCCGTACGGTCTCAGTGGTGAAGGAGGTCAATTTCATGATATCAATCGCTGCTTGAGCCTGCGACTGCTGAGGCGGTTTGATACGGCAGCTGTGATTGGCCCAGTCACTGTGTTCGCCACACCGCCTTCCGCTGCAGAATTCTGCGGACTGCACAGATTCCAGGACCTAGTATGGTTGATATGCATTACATAGTGAGGTCTACTCAGGTTTTCAAATCAGTGTCAAGACTTACAGCATTCTGTTTACAAGACTTTGGCACCTCTATTGGAAGCCATGGGGGAGAGGCAGTAGATAGCGAAAGATCAAAATGAAGGCTGGCTGTGACTTGACTTCCAAACTGATCAGCGGGCGACGATCACTACAATAGAATTCTTGGTTGAGAATGCTTGTGAATTCCTTGAATCCTGTAGAAATTTGGATGCTACTCTAAACTATAACCCAGATCGAAATACCTCCAGCTTCTCAAACGAAAGACCGGTGATAGGCGTCGGTGACTGAGTCTGTCAAATGGTGCCGCGGAGATACCGTCCACTCAAGACGTGTTCGAAGTTCGAAGCATCGAGGTTGTCCTCGTGTTTATCGAACATTCCGTCGCGGTGATCAAAGTCGATGGTGAAGAGCTTTCCAGTTGTGATGTTGTAGAAGCAGTGCTGAGTGTGGCGGGGGCCAATATTAGCAACAGATCAGGCTTGGAAAGCGAGAAAAGACAACGAGATTTCTGGACCATGTCCAGAATAGAGCGTTCAAACATGGTCTTTTGACGGGGTAACAGATTAACTCAAACTAACCTTGTGCTTAGGGTACGGGATTACAAGAGAACCGTTGCTGGTGGTGCGGCAACCTATGAAGACGGCACCCACCAGGAATTGTACACCATGGCGGGACTTCTCATCCCCACTGAACTTGTCCAGACCCAGACGTATCATTCTGCGCTGGATGTGGGCGATGATAGACTCCTCGTTGCTGGTGATGGAAACGAACTTTTCATGCGTGAAATGCGTCACAAAGGCGTTGGACAGTCGAATCGTCTTGAGGCGCGGGAACTCGACAAGGAAACGGTCAGGTCGTGGATCGCGACGTACGTCGCCCAAAACGCCTCTCAGGTGTCCAACGTGCGCCTTGGCAAAGGGGTCCAGCAAGCGAGACATGACGTCGATGCTCTGGCCACCAGAGTCGACGAGGGACTCGGCCCAGTACATGGAGCGGGCCTCCTCGTAGATTTGGCGGCAGGTGAGGAGGATGCTGTGCTCTGGGGTCGCGTTGAAGCCCTCGGGACGGACAGGGTTGTGGTTGTAGCTGTAAAAGGAGACGTAGATGAACTCGGAACCCTCGAAGACCTTGATGTAGATCTTACAACGCAGTTCGAGAGGGAGAGAAAGGAGGAGACATTTGCGCTGAGCGCTAGTGATGTAATTGTCGCTTTCCATCGTCGCGGCTGATGGTTGATGACTCGACAAGGCCTCGGTGGCGGGTGTGGTTTTTTGGAAGATGAAGATGGATTTGAGAAAAAGGGTTTGGTTTGGAAGGAGGACTTGGAATAATTCCGGACAGCGAGGGAAATAGAAAGTGCTGGAAGTCATGTGAGAAGCAGAGGCTTGGAGGCGGTAGCTTTGACGATGAAGGCGGGATAGAGGTTCACAGGAGAATCACATTCTTACGGAGAGCTTCTAGTTGCCATAGGCTATAGGAATCACGGAGGAGGGCTCAGGAGGCTCAAATTTGATGAACTCGTATAGGCTTCAAAGCTATGGGAAGTTGAGTGACCACCTACCTACGACTCTGTAGAAAGCTTTTTGCAATCCTCATTGTCAGACATTGAATGTTGCCAGAAATCATGCTGTATTCCTTGTTGATTTCTTCAAGTTGAAAGCACATGGGTACCTTACGATCACAATATCACCATTTCAAGTTCCTAGCCTTTATTATCTTCTTCGGTGGTGACTTGATGTAGTCTTCTAGAAACGTCTTAACCCACCCATTCTGAGTCTTTTCCTGCAGACAAGAAATAGTCATCTATGGGATGGGTAATGATGGGCATCTCAGAGTCTCAAAGATTATTCTTACACTTTACACCTAGATGGTACCTTGTCGTCTCACTCTAGCATAATCTGTCCGATCGTGGGCATTCTAGGTCAGTGGAAAGCTAGAGAGTAAAAGATGCAAGGTATGGGGTGGGAGGAAACCTTGTCTGAGAAGAATAAGACTGGGAAGAAGAGACCGGGAGGAAGAAGACTTGGGAAGATGGTGCAGGCAGGAGTAAGTGGAGGTTCAACTACTAGCAGTACTCGTAGTGCAGCAATATGTGATTACAGAAAAAGTGACTGTTCCGCGTATCTCCTTGAATATCAGATGTAGACATCATGAGAGTTCATGGAAGTTAAATATCTCCAATAATGCCTAACGATGAGAGAGATGCGATGAACCCGTGGTTTGATTACTACATGGTACTGATGACAGATTTTTCTTCGCCTGTCCTTGCCCTGGGAGAAACACCTCTTGGGATTGTACCAATCAGAACGAGAATGTCATAGTCAAAGGCTCCATTCCTACTTGGCAACAATGGCTTCGCTTGCTTTTAGCGCACCAACAACAGTGAAGCAGATCAGAGGTGATACGATGTACGACATCTGAAACTTTGTTAGCTAGTGTTTCACAACTTGGAGTTGGCACCTTCTCAGACAGCCTCCGGGGTGTACTCACAGTCAGAAACTTGGCAACCAGCATCTTTAGAGAATCCTCCGATCCGTCAACGTCCGCCAGAGCAGACAACTTCATCGCCGGAGGCCCAGTCGGCATAAGCATCAAACAGAACCACAAAAGCGCGTCCTTGGTCACCAGGTCCGTCCTGCTGGCCAAGAGATAAATCACCCCAATCGATATGACGGGCCACAGGACGAACCTGATAAACGTGACGGCCAAGAACGGCACCACGGGCACCTGGCTCTCCTTGGAATCGTCCCCGTTCTTGTACTGCAAGATCGCCTTGGAGAGCTTCACGCCCACGACGATGACCTGAAGCACGGCAAACAGCTCGCCGACGTTCTTGACAGATGAGGTGAGCCAGGCGCTGAAGTAGCCGCCCTCCTCGGGCTCGTTGAAGAAGAGGCGGTGGAGGGCGGGGACGAGACCAAGAAGGGCGCCAATGAGGGCTCCGATTACAGGGGCGTTGACGAAGCTGTATAAGAATTCGAGGATCGAACGGGAGGTTGGAGACAGGGAAGACCAGTATTTGGTTCCCTTGCCGTAGACGCGGTACTGCGTGCGGGTGATTCTTGTCACGGTGCGGTCTGGCAGAAGTGAGGTTTGCTCGTTGTGCTCGATGGCGTCCTGTTCTTGAGATTCAAGATCGTCTTCGCCTTCACTCTCATTAATGTCACCGTCAGCACCCTTGACCTTGTCAGGGGCTTCTTCCTCGTGGCCGTTGAGAAGTTTTGGCCCCAGAGCAAATGTGAGCGAATTGCCAATCATGGCATTGACCAGGAAGTAGCTTTTGGCCTTGGTGACGACGCCAGAGCTGTCATCAATGGAGCTAAGGATTCCGGTGGCATCTAGGGACTGCACAAGCAAAAGGGGCAAGCTGGTGGTGTTATTGAAGGCAATGGCCGGGATGACCCAGTCCGGCATGCCAAACACCTTTGTCAGGACGAAGCCGATGCCAATTGACACGGTTGTGTAAAATATGGCCCAGACGACAATGGGTACGTATCGAATTCCCTGGTATAGGTATGGGTCAGTCAAGATCGGATGTAAGTTGCCGAAGGGGGGGTCCGGGTGGTGGTGGGCTGCGAAACTCACAGTCTCCAGATCAAGCTGCGATCCAACATTCGTAATCAAAAGGGCGGGAAGGGCCATCCTGACACAAAAGGTAGAAATCTTCTTGCTGCTGCCGTCGTCGAGGAGGCCATACTGGGCGGCGATGACACCAGCTGAGATGGTGAGGAGCACTGATAAGGAAGCTTGGAAAGCCCCCAGGAAGGGGACGAGGATGCTTTCTGTAGTGCTGTCTGACATGGTCTCTACTGGTCTTTCAGTCATGGAACAGCTGCATGGCGAACGAGGGAAGCAGGACGGGCGCGATTTAAAAAGACTACCTACCTAGTCGATTGAGACACGCGACAGCTCAGCCAGACCTGTTCTTGCGCAGGGACAGAGGGCTTGGCGCGTGCACTTGGCATCAGGAACGTGGACGTCACTGTGCACGGGCCAAGGACGCCCCTTGAAAGGTAGCGTCCTGATGATGAGATTGGGGTCTGGCTTGGCTGCTTCCGGGCGTTCATGATAATATGATGGCTATCACTGTGGTGTTGTTTTGAGCTGCCTCTGTTTTTCTCGAATGCCAAGCATCGCCGATGGGAGGCAGGGCGGTTTCTGGCCAAGGCGTGAGCGAGGTGTGTGCTTGCCATCCTCGGTGAGCTTCGCTGGAGAGCTTCCCGTCACCGAGGAGCTGCCGAAATGGAGTACGTACCTTTGTCATTCCCAGGAGCTGTGCGATGTCTCCACAAATAGCCGAGTAAAACCGAATTGGCGCGAACGTCATTGCCTGCAGGCTGCTCACCAATGGAGCTTCCGCTTCTCCATTGCCGCCCTCGGCCTAATCTCGAGCTCTACCGGCACAACGCAGACGAGTTCTCAACTGCGATTAGTATCAACGTCCTTTGCCGCGACTACACCCCGCCTACAACTTCTGAATTCTTTCTGTGACATATTCCACTTTCAGTTCTCATAGCCGTCTGAACCGCCACAATGCCTCCCCGTCTCGCCCCCCTCCGCATCGCAATCCGCATCCCGCGCACCACAACAACATCCTCAAGGTACACCGCATCGGCGGCGGGAGCATTCTACTCAACATCGACGGCCTCGGACTCCAATCAGCCGCTGATAACCGTCACGCAGCTCCCAGCGCCTGGGTCGGGCCACATCCGCATTCTCGAGCTCAACCGGCCCAAGGCCCGCAACGCCCTCTCAAAGGCCCTCCTCGCCCAGCTGCGCGCCGAGGTCGACGCCGTCCACGCCCAGTACGACCCGGAAACCGGCGCCGAGGTGCCGCCGCAGCCCATCTTTGGCGGCGCCGCCGGCAAGGACGTCAAGGGCCCCACGCGCGCCCTCATCCTCGCCAGCGCGGTCGAGACGAGCTTCTGTGCCGGCGCGGACCTGAAGGAGAGGCGGGGCTTCACGCAGGAAGAGTAGGTGTTTTGTTTCCCGCACATCCCAGCAAGGACCAAATTGAGGGTTCTTGTCAGAATATTTGAAAAGACTATTAACACATACATCGCCGCACAGGACCGACGAGTTCCTCCACAACCTCCGCTCCACCTTCGCCTCCCTCCAAAACCTCCCCATCCCAACAATCTCCGCCATCTCCTCCATCGCCCTCGGCGGCGGCCTCGAGCTCGCCCTCTCGACGCACTTCCGCGTCCTCTCCTCCAACGCCCTCGTCGGTCTCCCCGAGACGCGCCTGGGCATCATCCCCGGCGCTGGCGGTACCCACCGCCTCCCGGCCCTCATCGGCCTCTCCCGCGCGCGCGACCTGATCCTCACGGGCCGTCGCGTCTCCGCCCCCGAGGCCTACTTCTTGGGCATCGCGGACCGGCTGGTGGACATCACGCACGAGGAGGCGGAGAAGGCGGGCGAGGGCGACAAGGATAAGGGCGTGCTCCTCGCGGCGCGCAAGGCGGTGCTGAGCGAGAGCGTGCGACTGGCGGGTGAGATTTGCGAGGGCGGGCCGATTGCCATTCGTGCGGGGCTGCAGGCTGTCGCGTGGGCGAGGGAGGAGGTTGAGAATAAGATGTACGAGCGGGTCGTCGCTACTGAGGACCGGAATGAGGCGCTCAAGGCTTTCCAGGAGAAGAGGAAGCCTGTCTTTAAGGGCCAGTAGGGGCTATGTAGCATGTTGGAAAATATTACAGTTCAAATATTGGGACTGTGTAGCTATACGTACCTCAATTTAGCCTTGGAGCCTTGTGGTCTTGATTCAGGGCTTGAAGAGCGGCGAAGAAATGATGAGAATCGGCCAGCTCATCAGAAGAATCTCAACGAGTGCTAGGTTGACAGTTTCAAGATACTTAGGAGACAGAATTCACCAGCTTGTGTAGATTTTCATTGTAGGGGGGAAATTTGCATTCCATTGAATGTGAAAAGACCCACGAAGGGCATATTCAGGAGTGTGCGAGAGGTCCGATTCAAAGGCCGGCTGGAAAGAGGCCCACCCCGGATCCGTGTCGGCATGGGTGAGGCCCGAGAGCAGACGGAATTCGTGTGTGGTGGGTCCCCGGACGGCACGGATGGGGATCGAGATTCATCGTGGCGGGAGCTTCCGTGGCTTGACTGATGCAACACCAAGGTGATTTCGATCTTTGTCGCTGAAAATACTAGGTACTGCTGATAGTGCCAAGCTGACGGTCCAGCCACTCTGATTTTTTCAATTCGTTCTGCCCCATCCTAACTAGAGCTACTCAGTTACTGAAGACCGAGGTTATGCAAACAGCCCAAAGCAATGCCTCGAGTACTTGGTGTGGCCAGTGGTGTGATGAAGTGACCGGGCAAAGTAGAGATGGCGTCATCTTCTCCAGTAACGACCGCTCATTCCGCGCAAAGAGCTCGAGAATCGGGACCTGGACAGTACAAACTCTCCTAAGCACTGCGGCTGCACTTTATGTACGTGCATTGGGTCAATTGTCAAGCGGTTAGAGAATAATTGGATGGGCATCCGCGATCGATGATGTAGGTGTGATACAATTGTCTGGGTGGTTTCCGGGACGTCATAGCGCCTCTTTTTTCACCAGTGCCCCCCTGGGGTGCAGTCGGGTCAGTGCAATAGAGGTTCCAGACCGTGCCGAGCTACTGCCTCCCGTCCCGTTCCCTCTTCGCCTCAGGATGGGCGTCCCATGACATCACTGGTAGCTCATACGTAGCTCAGCTTCAGGACGGGCCTAGCTCCCTTGCTCCTCACTACCTTACAGTGTGAGCACAGAGTAAGCTAAGGGAGGTACGCGAGCGAGGGGTAGCTCCTTCCGGAGTTGTCTTGTCTTTCATCATATTTGAGCTGTCTGCCCTTTCTACATCTCAACCTCTCTTCTGCTATTCATCACAACACCAACACCTCCAAAGCTCAAACGAATCAAAAACATTGACGACGACTTACCCTCGCCAATACCCTACATCAAGCAAATAGAACCACAAAACACACAATCGCAATGTCTTTCCTCATTGAGACCACCGGCCGCCGTCTGGCTACCCTCCCCCGCGTCGTCCCCAGAGCCGCCGTTGCCGCTCCCCGGACATTCACCACTTCCTTCACCGCGCAAAAGTCCGCAACGGAGACCGTCAAGGATGGCCTGAAGACTGTCGACCGTAAGGTCAGCGACAAGCTTGTCGACGGCATCAATGCTGGTGGTACGCTTTACCCCCTTACTTCGCCCACTCACTTTATACTTGACATCATTTGTATCATTCCCTCAAGAGAGATTAGAACTAACACAGCCTCTTCACAGCCAACGTCGCTCAAAAGGTCAAGGAGAACGTGCCCAACACCCAGGGTGAGGCCAAGGGCAAGGCACAGGAGCTTAAGGGCGAGGCCGCCGGTAAGATCAACGAGCTCAAGGGCGAGGCCAAGGGCAAGGCAAACGAGCTTGCCGGAAAGGCCAAGGGCACCGCCGACCAGGCCAAGAAGAACCTGTAAAATACTCTATGCGGGATTCTCCAACTAAAAGGTTCCAAAGATGGAATGGAGTGTGTATGGCGACGATTTCTAGCATCCGTTATGAAAGCTGCGGGACTTCAGACGTCCTTGCGAACAGCTTGTACACTATCACCACCTCATAGCATGGAAGGGTTTATGGTACCCAATGGGGCGTTTTAGCAAGGTCACATCAATACTGCGATTGACCATAATATAACTGGAAAACATACTTCTCTAGCTGTGACCTCTCTCGGCATTCCTTCCTGACAATGCATGGCCATTTGATGTCACATAGTAAGCGGTTAGAAGGGCCCAATGGTCCTACCCGTTTCTGTTGTTACATTGGCGCTTGTCACCCTGGCCAAATAAAATAATGCGACCTGTATTACGGATTTATCTCTGCCACTCTGGCCAAGTCAAGGATCACAGCGGCTGGTCTTGAGAGCTTGCAACAAATTCAATAAATCTCGATGGGCCGATAGTCCTTGGACACAAGCAGCGACTCAACTCCGTCTACACCTGCAATCGTAACAAGTGGGCACTATCAATCAGGTCCATGACTTCTGTCTCGTCTTAACAGATCAGGGCCAGTGGAACTTACCGGCTGGCCTGACGCCTCACATAACGTCAAAAGCTAAAGCCACCGTTAGTTGGCCCTGACGGCTTACCCAATTCAGATGAACTGGTCCTAGACCAGACCTCTGATAGTGATAACTGAGAGCTTGTGCAGAGGGACTGGACAAAGGGGCGAATTTGCTCGACCCCAGGTAGCTCAGCTCACGACCAGGACTCCATGCAGGTTTGGACGGAAACCCTGGCCCATGATAAGCATTGTAACTAGGTACAGATTCTTCAGAGCCTCTGCTACACCCAAAATTACTTCTGAATTTCATGGGAAGGGCATTCAACGGGAGGCTGAGTGTAGGCTCAGAGCTCCTTTCAAGTGCTAGTCGCGGAAACTCTGAGCCCGAGCGAGCATACAGTCGAAATGCCCACTGTTTGCAGCTCATCCACTGAGGTTAGAACAGGAGATAGAGCCAGGTCAAGAAGCTTGAGTCTGAGACTCGAACATCGTCATGGGTTCTTGATCGCTTAACTTGAAGTAGTTGAACAGATGTGCCAGGCTCCGGAGCCAAGCCTTTTTTGCGCAATGAGTCGAGTCGACAAGAAGGAGAGGTGAAGAGACTATGAAAAGACTCTCAGAAGGCAGTGATTTCCCAAACGTCCGCAAGAATACATGCAAGAACTCGATATATTGGGTGCACAACGTTTTGAAAGTAAGATATTCCGCAAGTGAGATACGAGAACAAGATCACCAATGGTAGGTAAAGTCTTATGGGCGCGGTAAGGCTGCCTGGTTTCAAAAGAGACGCATGAGCAGTAAGGAAGAGCGCGAGCGACTCTACAAACCAGGCCGTTACAGGCCCGTTCGAACTATGGAAGCACCAGCGGACATATCGCCAGGCTGAAAGGCTTGGAGCAATCTCTAGCTCTATTTAAGCCTCATAGAATTAAGAAGCTGTTCGAGTACCGCAAGTTCATCCACCTCTGGAATAGTTTCCTCCGGTTCAACCCGGAGGAGGGATATGACTGAAGCTCATTTCTGCTTCTAGAATTTCCTATTCTCCTATGCTATTTCATAGCCGCATTGTTTCTTTCGCTAGGTGCTCCATCACCCAACATCTGACAACGTCTACGACGTAGAATCTTGTTATCACCTCTTATCCATAATACATATCTACAAACTGGAATCGGTCCACAAGCCGCCCAGACTTTCGAAGATGGCCGGCACATCAATTCGAACATCCGTCGGCCAACCAGACCCTTCTTCTCGACGCTTTCCAGCCGTCGTCCGGCAGCAACACTCGATGCTGTTCCATCGAAAGTACACCATCCCCTCCGTGACAATATGTCAACATAATGCAAGTCTTCTCAGTCAGCAGTGGGACGGATCGCTTCTAGTGAACCCATATTATACCAGGTAGTCTGTGAGGTAGAACAAACGGACCGGCACGTGCTCGGCCGAGAGATGTGACAGACGAGATCAACGTGGATGTTTCGGTTGAGGACTTTCAGAGTTGGGCGCGACTCAATCGTGCAGGGCTGGCGGATACACATGGGCAGCCTTTTCATTTCAATTCGTGGATCGTTCATGGCGAACAACTAAAAAGAAAAGGGCAGATTCGCAAAACATCATCAAAGAGCACAGCAAGAGAAATGTACCGACAGAACCACCTCCCAACCCTGACATCCCCCACCCCCTCCCATCGTCCCCCAGCAAGCCAGAGTCAAGAATTCGGGGCAGATAGCAGGATGACGTAGGAAAAAAAAAAGGCCGGGAGAGCAAATGGTCGATTCGCAAACCGAACCACCCATATGCCCCCACCCATAAAAGTCCCTGTCCTTAAAGCAGGAACCGTCGGCATTGACGCCCCCATCATGGAGTCTCTTCCCCGACAACACTTCATCTTGCGATCTTGTGCCTTGCGGATCCAAATGTCCCAGAGGATGTGAGGTCTGTTTGATGTACCGCTCGTAATACAGAGCTGGATCAAGGATGAATCTCTCCTTGCGCTCCACCTTGACGTGCGGATTTGCCACGATCCTTAAAAGGCCGTGACGAATGATGCGTTGAGGGGAAAAAGAAAGAAACAGAGGAAAGCCCACGGAGATAACATAGCGACGAAAAACGATTTGGCGCATACCAGGAACAAGCAAGGTTTGGGTCGGTTACCGGGACGGCCCAGGGGGTATCGTACATTCTGGTCTCGTCTAGGTCAGGTCTCGTAAGCAGCAAACATTAGTGGAACGAACGGTCCTGGTCTTCCTCGAAGAAGACCTTCTTCCGTCCGCTACCCCGGTCGTCTTCCATATCCTCCAACGCACGATCAATCTCCAGGATATCCAGCATCTCCACTTCGACGTCTCGCGTCGTAACGTCGTCCTGTAAATCTGCGGCAGCGTTGAGTGTGTCGGCGAACCCGAAGCCAGCCCTGGATCGTCCGATGGGAAGCGTGAAGTCGTGGGTTGGATCTTCGGCGTCGACGCTATCGCGAGCATTGGATTTCGCACGTAGGCTTCTCGTCTTGTTGACGCTCAGATTGAACGACACGTTTCGGGGCTGGTCTGGCCGAGGGTGGACAATAATGGCGCTCGGCAGCTCTGGCTTACCCTTGTCACCAAAGAGACGACGACGCGTCGAGACAACGGTTCCGATCTTGGTGCCAGGGGTGTCCTCAGACTCGTGGACTATCACCAATCGGCTCTCGCCCATGATAAGCACCTCGATCTGCAGGCCCCCATCGTTCTCCTTCAGTCGTGCAAAATTGACAGCGGCACCCACACCGCAGCACCGCTCTCCAAGAAGTCCGGTGGACAGGTCGTGTAATCGGATCATTCGGGTCGGGGTAGTGCCGCTGAATAGGTTCACTCCTCCACCAGAACTTCGGCGCAGCTGCGCATCCCAGAAGCGTGAGACGGCTGGGATGACAGAGACATTATCCAGTCCGCCGATCCAAAGCACGACGCTCTCATCAGCCGAACCGGAGCCTGAGCCACTGCCGGGCAAAGGCGTCACAACAATGCCGCCTCTGACAGACACAAGCCTCTCCAGTGAGCCAGCCGTACTGAGCGAAGCTGCTGCGTCACGTCGGCTGTGAGGCGTCAGAGGCACAAACTCGCCGTTGCCATTGGACCTCGGTACGGCTGTTGTCGTCCGCAAAGGCCCGGTGCCTTCGACGTGGCCAGTAGCACTGAAGGCTGTGATTGCGGCGCCCTTGATGGTAGAGCTATTCTTGCCCATAATAGAGGCGCCGAGCGGGCTAGCACCATCCACATCCCAGATGCCCCAAGTGCCATCGGCGAGCAGAGCGAGCACGGCTCTACCGTGGGCAATCCAAGCGGCATCAAGGATAGGTTTCCGCGTTGATGTTGGGCGGGTGAATGGTTGGAATAGAGAGAGTAGCCAGGATCCTTGGCTAGGGAATGGTCCCGTAGCCTGGTCGTCTGGGGGGAACGAAGGTAGTGCGTAGTCGTAGATGCGGACAGCGTGCGGAGAAGCTACTGTAAGAATTTGTGTAAGATGCGTAGGGTTGAAGGAGATGCTGGAGAGGGGGGTGGGAAGGTACTCGGTCTGGAAGGGGTTGATTCGGCCGCTGGCTTCGCCTGGCTGGACATCAAGGGGAACATCCCAGAGGCGGAGGGTGCCAGATGCCTCGCGGGTATGTGCGGCGACAATGAGGCGAGACTTCGGAATACTGGGCGTTCCGGTCTGTTCTCGTATCCGATCGGAGCTCGATGAAGCTTTGGGCCTGGTTAATGACATGGCAACGCCCTCGCTCCGTTTGTATTGGCCGCCTAGAAGAACGACCCTCTCCCCCCATTGACCAGAACCAGCTTTACCGGCCAGAAGATTAGACATCAGATCAGGTCGTGCCTTGCTCTCGGGACTTGGTGGTGTCAGAGGAAGAGTCACGACATAAACCTCGTTGGTCGCGCACGCCACTGTGAACACCATCTTCTCCTTGAGAACATCGGCTCCTCCCCACGCAGCATCTTCGGCAGGGCAAGGCGTCATGGGCAGGACGGCAAGATGCAGGACAGATGTGCCAAGAGAGAGGTCGAGAGTCTGGATGATTTCGGGGTACGGCCCATCCTCCTCGGAGTCTTCAAATTCGGGCTTGTCAGTGAACGGCGTCGATGCCTTGCGTGCCTTAGCTGCTGGTTCGTCGTCATCGGAGTCGATGATCATGACGGCATCGTCTGGTGCTCCATTCTGCTTCTCATTGGCGGACTTTGCTTGTTGCTTCTTTGATGGCTTGAAGCGACGTCCGCCTCTCCATATTATCGTAACGCCATTGTCGTGGCCATAGAGGAGGATCGTAGCTCCTTGGGGGGACTGGACAGGGTAGGTCTTGATATCGTTAATTCGCCTCGAAAGGTTGTAGCTAGGATCCAGTCAGTGTGTTGCCTCGGAGAGCATTCCCAGAGAAACCTATACAACATACGTGTATTGTGTATTTTGCGACGTGCGCCGGACTCGGGGCGTTGGCTGAGGGGCCATAGCTGCCCAAATATAGAGTTGTTTTTTGCTGGAGCTTCGACCTCGGCTGATTGTCGTGATTGGCGTAGAGAAAGAAGGACAGTCTCTTGATTTGATAGCAAGTGGATCAATCGAGGCGAGGACTAAGGTAGCCTGGCCCTTGAATATCGCAGTGATCGAAGAGCGTTGTTTTCGCGCAAGCTGCAGGTTGGTTCCTCCAGTGCTGGAGCTAAGGTAGGACGCAAAAACGCGATGAGCGTCGCGAAAAGCGTCGAAATGCTGTGGCTGGTGTCTCCACCCGGTCTTTCTGCCAATGTGGCTGGTGTGAGCGGTGAATCGGATTGTGGTAAAGCAGGATGCAGCATCATCTGGTACCAGCTGTCGGGAACCCCTCCATAGCTCACAAACTAGGTAGGTACCACCTATGATAATGAGAGCTCTCAACTGCCTCCCTCTACTGGACACCGCTTGAATAAGACGGAAGCGTGAAGGGAGGTCAAGTCAAAATTTAATTACATTTCTTCTTTACCGTGGCCTCCGTCTTCCTCATTCTCAGACCATAGCGACTTGAATTGACCTGACCCCATGTTGGTCTGATCTCAATTACCCAGTCCCCCCGCTTCTGATTATTCAAGCGGGCACACCCTTCGTGGTAAGATGTTGACCTAGTCTCTTCTTTCTTCGACCATAAGATAGTTTATGTATCGTATAGGGATACTCCTACTTACCTTCAAGCCCACGCAGATACCATCCGCTTTCCTTAGTCAACACCATAGCCACCACTTCTCGTCCAGGCCTGCCGAGTCCTTCTCGGCTCGCTTTTCGTCACAATGTTTACGCCAACCGTTGCCAACTCGACCTCCTTTTTCTATGCGGTAGGCAATACACCGGCCATCAACTTGACCAAGAACTTGCCTCATGGCATCGATGCCAATTTACTACTACTTGGTTGTGGCGATGTAAGAAACATCATTTACACGGCCTACAACGAGATTGGACTTCGTAAGTACTGTTTTAGCCTTACTAAAGTCAAGTTCACCTCACTAACTCCCCAACAGCTGGTCGCAAGCTGGATATCACAGTCAATGACATCGATGAAGCTATCTTGGGTATGTTCACAGCTCGCATTAGCAAAGAAGTATCTGCTCACCATCTGAAGCACGCAACATCTTCCTGTTTTCCTTGCTCATCGACAATGACAATGTCTCCGGAAATTCCCCCTGGAACTTATACTACAACCTTCACCTTGACAGCTCAGACCTGCGCATCTTGTCAACTCAAGTCAAGAAGCTCCTCGCAGCATCAGACTCATTGAAGTCTTGGAAAGCAAGTTCATACGGCAAAGTCCTACCCTTCTGTGACCAGGCCACCCTCGACGACGTTCGTGCCGTCTGGGTCAGCTATGACAACGCCGCTGCATCCGACAACATCATCGCCAACTCTGCTGCCCTGACAGCCAACCTCAAACACTCTCTCGAAATAAAGAGGATTGCTTTTGGCGATAGCATATCATTCACCGGTCTGCGATCAGCTGCTCCTGTTGCACTGCTTAACTCAAAGGATGTCACCGAAGCGTCTCAAGAGTTTTGGAAGTCCGCCGACGCCACACCCAACCGTGCCGTCAGCAACCCGAACCCCCTCTTCTATGCCTCCCTATCGAAGCACCACCTCTTGCACTACGGGACCGATCCCATCCTTGGCTTCCATCTTGCCGCGGCCTTCATCCCCTTGACCGACCAATCGCCTCTGAGGCCCGATCAGCAGGATGAGAAGTTCAGGGCTCTCTCAGCTGCAAAGACACAATTCCGAGAGTGGGCGGCTGCTTGTGGGACTCTGTTTCGGGCGAAGAAATTAGTGGTTCGCTCTGTTGCCAGTGAAGCTCTTGCCTTTTGCCACACTCTCCAGCATTTGGTCGTCACCAAGGAGACGTCCGCTGGATGGTACCGTCGCCAATTCGACGCCCGAGTCCTCTCCCTAGACCAAGATGTGTATGACATCAAGTCGGCAGCTCCGGTTGCATTCGACACCGTCGACACATCAAACCTCGCAGACCATTTCGGCACCTTGAATATCCTCGTATCGGCGCTACCTCTGCTCACAGCACAACCATGGTCGGCCATTTTCACCGAAACGCTCCTGAAAAGAGAGAACACCGCCAAAGCGGCTTTTGATAGCCTCCTGTACGGCCACGGGCCCACGATCTCATTGCTGCTAGGGGCTAGTCCGGTCGAGTACTGGACCAATGCTACTGCGGTGTCAAGCGTTGACGAGATTCTGATCGGTCTGAGCTCCAAAAGCATCGAACGGAAGGGCGACGAGGTGTCCCAGGTCCATAGCCGGATCACTTGGAAGCAAAGCAAGCTTTTCTCGGGAGTAAACGCCGTCGGTCCCCTCGCAATCGACCCCGAGGCGCTAGCCGGCATCTTCTTCAAGCTCTACCTCGAGGTGTTCGCGCACGAGAACCCCATGAAGCTGCTGGCCATCTCGAAATCGTCCGTGACGCAGCTCATCCGTAACACGTCCTACTCCCACTTCCACCGAGGAACCCTCGTCTCCCTTCTCCACTACCTAAAGCTACGGCTGTCCGTCGACAATTTTGACAGGACTTGCAGAGCCTTGCTCGAGAAGATATCCACGGAGAGAAGCCTCATGTTCACAGGCAATCTTAGACAGGACTTGTCTGTGCAGATGCACACCCAAGGGGTCTGCTCGGAGCCCTGGCTTCGTCAAGAGATCAAGCCCAACCGCAACCTCGGCGGCTTCGACTCCTGGACGTCAGTCCCAGAGGTCGTCGCCGTGACTCTCGTTGTCCCGCGGGAGAAGATTGCACGGGTCTTTGACGGCTCTGATCATGCAAAGATGAGTTCTCCCACAATCAGAGGGTCGTTGGTCTCTGGTGAAGAAGCCAGCCACAAGTGGCACAACTTTTATGACGAGGTACAGCTCGTTTTCGGCACCATCAAAACTAGCAGAACCCGCGATAGCAACGACTTCTCCGTCACCATCGACGCAGACCCAGCAGGTTGGCTTGGGAAATCCCCGCTCATCGCAACCTGTTACGTGCCTACTGCGGCGTTGCAGGTGGAACGCAAGACCTCTTACGTCCGCCTGGAGGTCCTGAGTTCCGCTCAAAGCATCGCTGTCTTCAGCAAGACCCTCGGCAGCGAGCTGATAATCTTCCAGGCCAAGTTGGCGGACGAGAACAGCGTATACATTACCAAATACATGCCCGGCCAAACGAGATATCCGGTTGCCTCTGAAGCGGCGGGGCTCGTAGCGGAGTCTGCTTTCGAAAAGAGCAATGACACAGAATCTTTGTTCACCGCCAACGCCTCCCAAAGCCAGGACAGAGTTGAAACCATTACGGGCCATCTTGATATCCTGTCTACCAAGGGCAAGAAACTCCTTGCCGACAAGCTACCCATCACCCTCGCACAAGTGTCTCCCTTCATAATTAACGTTGTGTTTGGCGAAAAGGAGCTGGTCTATCCTCTTACCTTCCCGACTCCGGTCGACGCCAGCGGGGCAAAAACTCGCATTGCTCGCAAATCCGCCTACGTCGAGGTCATCGCTCCCTTTGCCGAACCCTCCAGCGATCCAAACGTCAAGACGGCACTCAACGACTTTGTCTACCCAACCCAGCTCGCGCGAAGCCTATCAAACACCCCGGCCGACCTCAACACCCCGCACCTGAACCTCGACCGCCTCCCCATCATCAACGTCGCCAAAAAAGAAGAGACCCGCTTCCTCACCACGCTCCTCTCCTTTGAGTTCTCGCTCCGCGAAAGGGCACTGCGCGAACAGATCAACGCGGGGAGAGAGGCACTATCGCCCTCGCCGCGCCTCAACTTCAAGGAATCAATCTTCACCATGACCATGATCTCGTCGGGTCAACAGGGCGGCCAGACCGGCCTCTTTTGCCTCAACCACCCCGATCGCGGCGGCGTCCATATGCTCTTCTTCGTCTCCGCCCTCCGCCTCGACGCCGCCGCAGCCAACGTCGTTCTCGACGCCGCCGTCCTCCCGCTCACGATCCCCCTCATCAAAAAGGTGGAGCCGTTCCTGCTGCTGCTGAGAGAGCTGGAAATGGCCTCTGTCACCGTCAACGACGACGAGCTCCTCCTCTGGAAGAAGGCGCTCCCCGCCCTGGCGGAGCGCAGCCGGACGTGGAACCACACGTCGTCGTGCGAGTACCGCAAGGCCGGTGCCACCGTGCCCCTGTCGCTGGAACCCAGCGAGCCGGTCCTCTGCTCTTGCGGCCACGGCCGGTTCCCGGAAAACTTCATCGGCCTCCCCGAGTGGGATACCGCGTCAAAGTATGCCACCCGCATCGCCATCAGCCCGACGTTCGCCGTGCCGTTTGTGGACGAGATTGTGGACACAAACATGTACAAGGAGGTTGGCGCCAACGCCAGTGCGCCCCTGAAGGAGAGGTGTACCAACTGTGGCAAGTCGTCGACGGACGGCGTCGCTTTGAAGAAGTGTATGCGCTGCTTGAGTGCCAAGTACTGCAGTGCCGAGTGCCAGAAGAAGGATTGGCGGAAGCATCGTGGAGAATGTAAGGAAAGCGAGGCGTATCAAAAGTGAGCTCAGTCAGCATTCGTTGCGACTGAGAAATACAGAAATCCTTTCGTCGACACCTTCTCGGTACCCAGTCAATCTCCCCCCCCGCTGTTGTGAACTTGCTGTGGCAATTTCAGAATCAGACTCAACTGAGACTGCGGCTGCATCACCACATGCATAAAGCAACCTCTGGAAAGAATTTTTTGGGCTTCATCAAGATGTCCCTAAAGGCATTACCGGCAGGCCTCGAAATTCTGCTGTTCCTGGTGCCGACTGCGCCCTGGGAGCTTAAGGAAGGTCACATCTAGGATGCGATGCTGTACTGGTACGCGTTATCGATATTGTACAAGCATGTGAAATTGCGATATCTCCCCCCCTAGTGGTATGTAGCGTGCTAGAGCGACTTTCCATGATGGCCAGGCCTCTTTTGACGTGACTTATGAGGCCAAGGTAGACGGGCAAAGGCGCATAATTCTACCTCATACCTACAATAAGGAGATCGAGGCGTACGATGCTAAGTCGTACGGGTTTCCATAGCTCATGTACAACTTCTCGCGTAGGGCCTGTCTTGTGAACTCGAAAGCTACATCTTCCTCGTCCTGCAGATTTTGAAATGATTTTACAGTCACCCTGGCGTGAAGCAGCATCTGCCGCATAGGTAGGCGGCTAAGAGACAAACAGAGCCAACAACAAACCATCCAGACTCTTCCGCATGGCTTGATGGTCGAGATTTTTGAGTTGTAGCAAATGGCGTTTTGTCTTGACGTTGGTGGAAATAGCTGGAGCACCCTCACGTACCTACCTCTCTTGGGCAAGCATCGACATTAAGTTCTCATTTAAACTTGGTATTGTTTCCATCTACTGATCACTTATTTCCCGTCATCGATCTTTGATTGATTGCTAGCTAGGAAGGGCCCGGCAGCCAATGCTTGCAGCGTGATTCTCTTCCAATTCTCCCTATAGCAGACCTGGTACGATATAAGTCAGAATAACCAGGGTATATATATATAGCACTGAGCCACGCCGGCCCAAAGAGGGTGCACGAGGTTTCACGCCCCGGTCCCATCGAGACATCTTCCCGAGCGTTCAAATACCACGCCACGAAACGCGGTACTTGCTTGGTAAGGACGTCCGTGACAAGACTCCATCTCGGTACCAGAAAACACTGCCCAGCGGCATCAAGCAGAACAGACCTCTCCCGAGTGCCAGCAGCTACGTCATTCCTCCTCTCTGTCTCTCAAGCGACTCAAAGGAAGAAGAAGGGGCAAAAATAAAGAAGACCCCCGGTCAAGAAGCACACACGATCCCACAAGTTCAGACTCCACATCACCTCCCCCCCCCCCCCCCCCCCCCCCCCCCCCCCCAAAAAAAAAAAAACAACCCCCCCCACAAACCCCACCCCCTCCCCCCACCCCACCACCCCCCCCCCCCCCCCCCCCCCCCCCAAGCCAGCCCTGATGTCATCACCAAACAACCACAATAGCAACCCGCAGCTCCCAAAACTTCAAGAACTCATCTTCAGCCTAACTCTCCAGCCTCCAAATAGCCCTTTCACAAGGAATCCCCACCAATGGGGCTCCACGGGATTTTCATTCGTCGCCGTTGAAACAACGACGAGCCATCCCCAACACGAATCGATATGGATCCAAGAAGGGGGCTCTGTTGGCTCGGGCACAGGAATAGCATCAGGCCAAGAACAGGGACAGATAGGGGGACTATCACCATCATCGCTGTCACCATCCAACACATTGCCCATTTGTTTCCAACTTTCTCCAATCCCCCCCCCGGCCCTTCCAAAACACACCGCTTGCTATCCGAGGACTCCATGCACACAAAAGAAGTCAAGAACCAGCCACACCAGCCAACACAACTAAGACGACTGAAGAACCTACAAGAGTTTAAAAAAAGTCTATTCTTTTCCCTCCCATGTGTCATGTCAACCTCTGGCGGCCTGTATCAGCAATGTAACTGGAACTAGCACCGGCGATCAGCGTGGTCAGTCGACCGCTCGACCATATTCTCTGTATAAAACCACCACACAAACGGACCGACCGACCTTCTCACACACACAAACACAAGCTGAAAAAAATCCGAGAATGATCGTCAGGGGCCTTGACTTGACACACCTGTTCCCCAATTTTCTTTCCCCAGCGCACCCACACTAAAACCACAGAAAAAGGCTGAACAGCACCAACCAAACGTCCAATCCCAATCTTTGTCTTTAATCCCCCCTCCACCCCCCTTTCTTCGATTTCAATGCCCACGTGCTGGAGGCCTTTTCTCCCCCCCTCCCATCGGCCAGCCCGCGAACAAGGAAGAATCTTGCAGCCCAAGCTTAAATGTTGGCAAAGGGCCGGGGGCAGGGAAAAGGTTGAAAAGTTGGCAGTTGGTTACAGTACCTTACTATTATTGCTAGGGGGAGAGAGAGAGGCTCAGTCCGCTGTAGAATGTCAGGTGACCTCGTCACACACACAAGAGGGTTAATTGAGGTGCTTGGTGCTCGGAGCTCGGAGGCGGCGCTCGGAAGACGCCAGTCACTAGACGCGGCAGTCGGATTTGTGCCTACTGCAAGTCCACGGTCATCTCACTGTCAAATATCCTTTTTCACGGGCGTTCATCCAGTCAATGCGATCTGTGCGACCAGGGCAAAAAGTGATGAAATATGAGGTCATTGGATATTTGATCGATTACTACAGCCTCATTTCCCTAACATCGAACACGCTTTATCAAGAAAAAAAAAGTTTCCCCCCGCACCGGCCTTTCCCATCCTCGAGAGTCGAGAATGGGAATTATGCCCAAGTTGCCCAATCTTTCCTCTTTCTCTCTCGCGTCAAGGGGACGACCCCCAGGGAGGGCCAAGGCTGTTTATCCAAGATGATATTGAAGAGTTGCCCGTGTAAGATCCCTCCCAAGGGGGACCCCTCGCGTTCATAATATGGGGGGCGCCATGGTTACTATACACAAGATGGGCAGGGGATCATCTGCCACCATACTCTGTCGCGACTCTTCCATCAAATGTCGTTAAAATAGTTAATTCCCAACTGTCGCCGTGGTTTTTGATGAGCAAGATCTCGGCCTGTCAACCCCTCTCTTCGGTGAGAGTAGATCGGTGGAGTCGAGAGGTACCCAACGGGGGTGAGTGGTTGGTTGGCGGGTCGGGGAGATGTTTTAAAAGGTGTTGCGTTGCGATAATGGCGGGTTGTAAATTTGGGTAGGGGATGGGGGGATCGCCTCGATACGAAACCCCCGTTGATTGTTGGTTGATATCCAAAGGAAAAAAAAGTTGTCTAAAAGTAGGTTGCAAAAGGAGTGGACGGCGTAGGGAGGGTTTCGTGGCCGAAAGGGCGGATTTTTGTGTATGGTATGACCAAATATGGTGTGTCCAAAAACAAGAGAAATTGATAGATGTATCCAAATAATAAAAACCCATATCGTAATTTCCCCGAGATATGATACCCTACACCATAATACATATGAAATCCGACGACACTGGTCGCTTTTTTCGGAAGACGCCCCCGAGTAAGCCAGCGTCGGGAGATTGAAACACCTCAAAACGCCATTGATGCCAAAATGTGTAGATAGAAGTAATTTAAATAAGCCCGAAAACAGGCTTCTAGGTCGTTTGTCGTCATGACGTGAGGTGCTCATGCGTTGGTAACCTGGAGGTTCGGGGATTAGCTTGCTGGTTCATCTCATTTCAAATTTCATCTCATGACTTACTCGGAGAATCTTCCGCGAGTAATCTTGGTTGTCGGCAATGCTGCCATCGCTCATACGTCGGTGCGCCAGGGTGGGATCCATGCGGGAGTCGGTCATGGAGACGCCGCTGCTGCTGGGCGGCTTGGAGCCGCCGATGAAGGCGTTGACGGCCGCGTTGCGGCGGTGCTCCTCCTCGATCGCGGCGTTGCGCTTCCTGCGAACGAAGAAGAAGGCGGCACCGACGATGGCGGCGATGACGACGACACCGACGACAACGCCCGCGGCGATGCCGGCGACGTTGGTGCTCTTCTTGGGCGGCTCGGTTGGCGCGGGCGTCGTTGGCGCGGGGGGCGTCTCGATGATAGTTGAGACGACGCCGTTGGCTGCGGTTGTTGTTGTGGCCTTGCTGGTGGCAGAGGCCGTGGTCGTGGTCGCGATCTCTTCGTCGGGAACCACAAGCCTGATACCCGTGTTGAACACGGAGTAGTACATCAGATCATCGACACCACCGCCTTTGATCGGGGGTTAGCAGGTACACCAAAAGGTTTGAAAATGAGACGTAGGGCAACATACAAGCTTCTTCCGGGTAGTATGGGCAAGGGAAGTTGCACTTCTTGTCGTCGACAACGTCGACTTTTGGCGGGTACGAGTCACCGCAGTAGCAGTCCTCGCCGTTAATAGCAGCGACATTCTTCTTCTGGTTCTTTTGGCATTCCAACGTGCATGATCCGGTACTGATGTTCTCGACGGGGTACTTCTGCCATGTCGTTGACGTCGCGTTGTAGCATCCATGGTTGGTGATTGCGCCTGGCCTCGCGGCCTCACTGGGCTTCTGGAATCCTGACGTGGTGGTGGTGGTCTGGGCTGAGCCGAAGCCAAAGGCCACGGCGGCCAGAGCAGCTACTGAGTACTTCATAGTGAGTGTCGAGGGTATAACGAAGGCGTGAAAAGAAAAGGTTGAATAAAGGGCGATCTCGAATCGATTCCAGGACTCGAAGACGGTGACAGGTCTCGCGGGTTCGAGGGTGTCGACGGGTCTCAGGGGTTGGAGGCTCCGTGCGGTTCAGTCGGCCACCAAGAATATTTTCCCAAGACTTCGAAATCCAAGCAAGCGTCCTCTCGATATTCCAACCCAGTTCGATTAGTAGTTGCCCGTCGAGAGAATTGGGGGGATTCGGTCGATCGGGAGCGGTTAGATGATGGTTGATGTTGTTGCGTTGAGCGAGCGTGTCGGTCGAAGCAGGACCGTGTTCGGGTCGTGCGGCAAACAAGGCGAGTTGAGTCCTAAAGAACGTGCGGGCACAAAGAAGGCCTCCTGAATAGTTTCGCAAGTTGATTTGGGCTTTTGACGAAGCCTCCTGTTCTTTCTCCTTCACGTTGTTCTCTTCTACTGGCCGAAAAAGAGGATATCACCGGGTAAAGGACATTGAAAGGAGAGGGTAAATGAACAAGGGAAGGAGAGGAGGAGACCTTGGCGAGATTGGGGAGATGAGTAACAAGGCAAGGCAAGGTAAGGCAAGAGGGAGAGACTTTGGGAGGGGAGGACAGGAAATGGAACGAGTGACAGCGGGTGGAATTGGAGGGAACGACTTGTTTTGTTGAAAAGAGGGAAACGAGCACGGAGTGGGTTGAGATGAGGAGGAAAAGCGAAATTAGGAGTCCACTTTGCGGCATCCCGGGGGGCTCGGGAGGGTGTAGACCCAGAATACCACAGGTACGTCTCCTCTTTTCTCTCTCTGCTGTCCTGCCTTGGTCCTCTCAGGCTCTCTCGCCCGTGCCCACAGGGCCTTGGAGAGTGTGGTAGTGGAGGCATGAGCAGTGTGTAGCGTACAAATGAGTAGCGAATAGTGAAAACTAGGGCAGCCTAGGTAGAGGTAGGGATGGCTTCCCGTCCTGCCATCTGGTGTGTGCACAACTTTCCAGCTGCTGGAGAGAGGGCACACACGCTCAACTATCGACACCCACCCATCCTCGACTCAAGGACATGCCCTGCAGCAGCAGCGTCGGTAACAACCAAGGGGGTGAAGTCGTGAACAGACTGGGATGGAGCAAGGGAAAACGGGTGAAGAGAATCCACGGGTTCAGGCAGTTTTGGGAATAGCTGGGCGACAACTTGACGCGGCCGCTGTCCAATGGCCTCATGCCGCGCCTGGCTTTGGCTCCATCCGAACAGATTCGATTGGGTGCAAGCCTTGGGTTCTGGTGTCCAACGTTGGCGTCGATTGGATATACCCGCCATAGTGCGACAGGGGGGGGGGCCAGCCATGTTTGGGTTCTTCCCGGGCAAGAATTCAGGAACAAGAATTACCGTCAGGGGCGCAGTTGACTGTGCAGATCATGGGCCGTATCGGTGGTTGGCGGTACCGGGTACGGTCTGAGTGAGATGAAGTCTGTTAGATGAAGTGGTGGGAGGCCCTGGCTTCTCATAACATGAAGGCACCATGACGGATCGTCCCTGGTACACGCTATCGCAAGCCCGACGAGTGATCAGATCCACTTTCCAATTTAATCCTCCACATATGCGACACACCACCAACTCTTGGTGTGCGATGCCGCCTGCGAAAGATCGCGCGGGCCTTCATAAAATCTGCTGTTGTGCACGGGGTGTGGAAAAGGGGGAGGCGGTGGATAACTTGACACACTCGCTACATGATTGCTGATACGGATACCACCGCGAATTATGAACAGCGGCATTGGGTTGGGTTGTGAAGATATTTGATGCCTCTAAAGTCTGAGCACTTGCTCAAGAGTCGAGAGGTGATATTCTCACGGACATCCTGATCGGCCCCGCTTTCAACCGTGGAATCCTCTGCACATGTATCCGTATGATCTGCCAAATGCGCCCTTCGGTTTGAAGTCAGAATAGGAGATGGTCGGTGGGTGGTTGCAAGAGGGAGAGAGAGTCGCCAGTCGTTGCTACTGCTGTCGGTTATCTGCGTACGACCACCCAACGCGGTAACTCCCATTGATGAAGAACAGCTTCTTTCACCTTTCTCGCGTCTTTCTCTTTCATCGCCTGCTGTCAACGGGACCGTGTGTCTGCCGCTGATTGTCAGGGTGTCACGCGCATGGGCTTGCATACGGCCATCCCAGACAGAACCCCCAAGAATGCATTTGGATGAGACTGGGATAAAGTATGAGTGTGTGCTGTACTGTACATAACACAGAATAAGATGCGGATACACGGCCAGATGTACAGAAACTCACTCAGGTACCCGCCCCGTACGAAGTACAGTTGCACGACCCAGACCAGACGGGACACCTGCGCACCGGGCGTCCGTTGCACCTTCTTTTTGCCGCTGATGCCCTGAATTACCTGCCTGGATGAACCTTCGCTCGGCCATGCCCAATTTCCCCTTCCCTTTGCCGCGTTGCTTTCCTTCGTCTCGTCTTTTTTACCGTCCACACGCTGCTTGAAATGATTCCGCCTGTTTCTATTCCTTCCCGCTTGACTGTTCGGACGGACATTTGGGCTTGGATCTCGGAGCTGCAGTAGTCGCCAGCCCATGCCCTGCAATTGACTGCTGACAATGACGATGACGGGTCTGTCGACACACGTAAATTAATGGTTCATAGCGGGCAGAGCCAGCAAAGGGAGAAAGCTTGTCGCTGCTTCAGCGCCGCTGCTATGTCCTTGACGATCATCAACGGGCAGGAAATCTTCATGCCGTCGCCCCAAACGACGGCACCCGGGGGGAACGGGGGGAGCGAAACTCGCCGGAGGGGGCGGCCCAAAAGTCGCAGGTTGAAACTTGAAACGAGGAAACCAACGGTGGCTGACCGTCCCAGACGAGCGAGGCCCTCCGCCTATTTCAGATTTCGGCTGTACCGTTTGGGGGCGTTGTCGTCAGCTATGCGCAGGAAATATCCGTATCTGTATGTCTTGTCTATGCTTTTCTTGTCCAACACCAACTCTTGAACGCCTGGGGACGGAACCACTGAAATGGGGGTACCTGAATGGGGTGTGGCAGATTAGATGTCGCCAGACTCCAGAGCTGGGCGTACCTGGGGCGAACTTGGAAGGGGAAACGTGCAGCTTTGTGCGTGAGAAATCGACCGGTCTGGCCGGCTGTCTGGTGATGCTCGAATGAGAGATTAGTCGACTTGGGCTCAAGATGCCGTGAACCGTTGGATATCCTCTCGCCAGTGTGCCCCGTATAAAGTAGTGCACATATCTACTTACACAACGGTCTTCACTCAACGTTGTGCATCGATTCATTACAGCATCTTCACGAACGGCTCATACCGTTATTAGCGAGGCCTCGAGGCCTGCTGCTGCGTCGGTCATGGTACACACGGCACGGCAGAGATTGGGATTGATAACGCCACCCCCTCGCCAACTCAGTGTGGGCGGGATACGAGAACGGGTGACCGAGCCAAGAGGCTTGGGAGACGGCTTACAGAGAGGCTTGCAGGATGCTGGTTCGTCTTCTGAACTGTCTTGTGTCTGTCAAGCAGGACCTACATGTCAGTGTGCAGGTGGCTTGCATCAGACGCAAGATTGATGATGAGGTTCCGGTCATGTCTTCCGCCAAAGTCAGGAGTAATCAGTACGGAGTACGAGAAGGAACAATTGCTGATGACTGTTTACACATCAGAAGACCACTCACCACTCTCCACGAGGGCACTGTGGGTGGGATGGGGAAAACTTACTACGTAGACAGCAAATGAGGACCCATCATCCATCCAACCAGGGAAGCGTGTTCGATGCCATCTGGCACTCCAATCTTTCAGGGGACCCGAACCTCGAGGGGGGCAGAAGCATCGCCTGAACTGCTGCGGCAACTCGAGAATATCCTCTCTTCAGTGGCTGACCCGGGGTCTCAGGACCTCGGAGTACGCTCGGACACAGCTTCCGGCTGCCAATCGACAGCGGCTGTGATCATATTGAACGCGCATATCCTGGGCCACGGAAGAGAGGGGGTGGATATCTCGTGGGAAAAACGCTTAATCGAGAAGCTTGTCCTTAGTCGTCCGCAGACTCGGGCATGCGATGCAGGTTCCTGCTTGGGATGGCCCGGGCTGCGTTACTTTTTCCTTGCTTGATATTGATGTTGCTTCTTAGCACAGCCTCACAGCAGTCATTCAATTAAAAAAAAAAAAGAACCCACGTCATGTTACTGTGGGTGCTCGCTGGCTTCCTGCAGGTGAGGTGTCTGTTACCGGTAGAATATTTTTTTTAATGTACGGCTACATTGTACGTTTATTCCCCGTAGATCGACTCTCCTCGAGGAAGGGCTTCCCCCCCTCTCTTCCAATACATAAATGCTGCGTGACATGAATAGCCGAACAAGGTTACGCTGGGATCTATTTCCATATGCAAAATCCAAACCAACGGACGCTATTGAAGCCCAGGCAGGTGCCGAGATGCTAGCGAGGCAAAAGAGGAGATGATGTTACATGCCTGACCATGTGCTTTCCCACCCCGCCCAAGGGTCACGGCTTCGGACTTAAGGAGCAGTCTCGGTTTCTCAGTATGCAGTTGGGATTAATACGGTGTCTCCCAAATCGTTTCCAACGAGACTGCATTCTTCGAGACATGAGGCGTTCTACATGTCGGTGTCGCGTCAAGTCTGCTGCCTCGCTTTGGACAATTGCTGTTCTGTGAACTATTTCTGCGAAAGGGACATAGGAAGGTAGGGAGGGGGAGGGAGTATGGTCTTCCCGACTACGGATACCTCTCCTCTTTTCAGGTAAAGAGGCCGAGGAGGACCACATCCTCGCCAGATGTGTCAGCACTCAGCAGACTGTTCCCATTCTCCCTCACCAGAGTCGAAGAAGGCTCAGAGAGTTGCGGCTTCATTGTCCGAATGTCGTGAGTTGATTGGGGGCTGTTTCCAAGTGACAAAAGCCTCCTTCAGCCAAAGTTGCGTAAGATGCCGGCCCCTGAAGAAGCAACGGTTCTCCCTGTGCTGTAGGTTCGCCCTGCGTGCCCGTCTCTCCAACCTTTACAATCCGCAATCTCCTCCAACTCGAACCTTCGGACGCAAAAAAGCAACCACTTGGGCAGGATAATCCGACACGACGGACAGCAGGCTCTCGCTAACTCTCAAGTTGCAACACCATCACAACTCATCCACCGAGCGGCATCCTCCAAGAAAGCAAATCCAGAGTCGCTGCCGCGCTTCCGGCACCGGCACTGCCGCGAAGAAACCTTCGCAGCGTTCCAACGGGGGTCCCATCTCTCTTGATTAATACGAACCCAAAAAAAAAAATCACTCTCATCATGGATGACTTACATTTCGGTCCCGAAATCGCCCCCTTTTGGCGATGAGAGCCCCGACATGTCAAGCAAACCCAGGGTCCCAGAGATACATCTGTTCAAATCCCCCGTTGATCGGCTCCCCAAGCTTCCTTTCTCGAGTCGGTTCCCGGCTCCCGGTTACGTTACTCCTTGCTGTGCAGGCTCCCCGAACCAGGACAGCGAAGCACCGCCGCCCGAAGGCTCCATGAGTTCATTCTTGACTGTGACGCCAGCAGACTAGCTTCCACTCGATTCTTTTGCTGCGCTGTTTATTTGAACAAATCAACGACTTCTCCCCCCGTCTTCCAAGACGCGTCGGTGCAGGGGCAATCCATCATCCCTCAAGCAGCATTAAACCCGCAACTCTGTGTCGTTCTTCGCTGTGGATGCTCTGGAGAAGGGGCCGACTTGTCGAGTCATGGACCGGGAACACTTTCCCAATCTTCCTCCTCAGCATGCCCAGCTGCCCAGCTGCCCAGCTGCGAAGCTGCCCAGAGTTCCAAGGAGAGAGACGTATTAATTAGCCCGAGAATCGCCAAGCCGGTCATCCCATCTTTTGAGTAGTCCAAACTGCCATCCAGCTCAGCAAGTTTCGAAGTGGGAACTTGTCAAATCCGCCGCCCCAATCCTTCCAGCGCGTGCGGCTGAATGAGGATCCCGAACACGGCCCTTTCAGAGGGGAAGGGGAGCCCATTGAAATTATCATGAAAGCCAACAGGACCCAGTTCTTCACTTTTCTTCTCCGGCGTCGCCTGTTCAACGAGAATCCTCCTGCCGCTATAGCCAGCGTCAACGGATTACGGCAGCGATGGCTTCGAACTGTTCGACGGCCCTTTCCAATGTCGCTTCATCCACCGTTGTGAAATGAAAATGGGCTTGGCTTGGCGTAGTCTTCTTCTAGGTATTCCGCTGGCCTTGCCCCATATCCCGCCAATCCCTCGTCTAATTATCACTGAGCCAGTGCCTCATCCATCGCCCAAGAGGCCCAAGGCCCGCCGTCTTCAAATGCAAGCAGGATGAGCGGCGTCCTTTTCATCTGCAATTCTAAACGTCCTACATACCGCTATCTTACATTAGCATCGCGAATTTGAGCAACGCTGTGGTTGCATGGAACGGCCAACACACCAACTTCTCAGACATTTTCCCCTCTCTCGCTTGTAAATTTCCCGTCCATGAGGTGAGACTGGTCTCGCATGTTTAATTACAGAGCTCCTTATGCTCCTCCACCATGTTTACATGTTCCAAACCAAGCAGCAGGTTCGGGGAAGATTTGAGGAATTCGCACACGTCTTCTGGGAAATGAGCGCCACCACATGATAGGCTTGCTTAGGCAAGACATGGCTCTGGTCCTCCGCTTGGTGAATTCCATACTTTCACGAGCAAAAGTCTCATAAACAAGCTTCATGACGCTTCCTTTACGAAAATAGAGCACCGAAGCATGTCGGGCGTGAGCCTTTCTTTACTGGCAGAGTCACGGCGGTTACAGGCAAAGTTCGCAAACCATTGCCTTTTTTGCATCTGATTTCGGCCGCCCTTCCACACAATACCTACCTGGCCGGGAACAAACAGACAGACATGAGAGAGAGAGGTCCAAGGGGGGAGGAAATGCCACAGCCCTAACACAGAACGTTCGATCTAGGAAAGTCGAACCACGGCAAGGCACATGGAAACCGTTCGGGATGATGGTCCCCCCCGAGGCACTACACTAGTATGAACCATGTCTCCACGAAGTCCACCTGCAGCCCGCAGCAAAGCCCACGAGCCGGAAGACCGGCTTGGGCCAGCCGTGCACGACAATACATGGCTGTTGCCGACAGTGACAAGATCGAGAACTTGTGAGTTGTTACTTCGCTGCTGGACTGTGGAGCAAAAGTGCCAGTTCTAGATCTGGTCACCGTTGGCCCGCCCGCCCGCCCGCGCCCACTTCCCTTTCCTTTTAACATGTGCCGAACCTACGCTCTCCGATTCTCGTCAACATTGAAACAAAGAACACTAGGTGAACTTTTGACGAAAAGGGCCTGCATTGGTCTCTTCGATAGTTTCCCATCGGCCGTTACAGAAAACCCTGTCGCATCCGCTCTTGCGCGCGCAAATGTATTTACCGGATCATTCAAAAAAAAAAAAAAAAAAAAAAAAAAAAAAAAAAAAAAAAAAAAAAAAAAAAAAAAAATAAAAAAAAAAAAAAAAAAAAAAAAAAAAAAAAAAAAAAAAAAAAAAAAAAAAAAAAAGAACCTGGACTGCGTCAGTTTCTAATAGCTTACGAATCGATATTATTAATATCCCGTCGTAAAGCTTTTTTATTTTTACGTAAATTTAATAATAAAAAAACCCTTTATTAAACTAATATATAACCTTAATATAAAAATAATAAATATAAAGT
>NW_019173168.1:0-53939 GCF_001831195.1 Colletotrichum orchidophilum | reverse complement strand
CCCCCGGCCCCCCATGTAAGAACCTTGATCAAGTAAGGTATCTTGCGGGTGAGCTAAGGCACTCTTACCGCCCCAACACGTGGCAATGTGGCGTCCGACATCTGAAAAATCTCACCTCAGTGGTCTCACACCAAATCTCATCGGCGCATTTCTCACAACTCACTCACCGGTGTCGGACGTGAACATATCAAGGGTCTCATCAGATTTCACACACCCACCAGGAGGCAGAGAGCTCCTTTTCACCGGGGACTCACTCACACAGGGGCCCGGCCCGGCACTCGACGGGAATATAAACGACACCATGGAGCGCCACAAGAAGACCGTCTCCAAGATCGCCGCCGCCGTGCGGTCCTTCTTCGACCGCAAGGAGCCGTACCGCATCTTCCACGGCTCGACAAACAGCACCCGGCCCTTCCGCCGGGACCGCGTCGTCGACATCTCGGCCCTCGGCAACGTCCTCGAGGTCAACAAGGCCCGCCGCACCGCCCTTGTCGAGCCCAACGTCCCCATGGACCGCCTCATCGAGGGCACCCTCCGCCACGGCCTCATTCCCCCCGTCGTCATGGAGTTCCCCGGCATCACCGCCGGCGGCGGCTACGCTGGTACTGCTGGCGAGTCCTCAAGCTTCAAGCACGGCTTCTTCGACGACACCATCAACGAGGTTGAGCTTGTGCTCGCCAACGGCGAGGTCGTCCGCGCCAACCGTCAGGAGAGGGCCGACCTCTTCCATGGTGCCGCCGGCGCCGTCGGCACCCTCGGCGTCACCACCATGATTGAGCTGCAGCTCGTCGAGGCGAAGAAGTACGTCAAGACGACGTACCACCGCACGCATAGCGTCGCCGAGGCCGTCGAGACCGTCCAGGCCGAGACTCTCAACGCCGAGAACGACTACGTCGACGGCATCCTCTTCAGCAAGGACCATGGCGTCGTCATCACCGGCAAGCTGACGGACGAGATCCCCGAGGACCAGAAGCCGCAGACCTTCAGCGGCGCTTGGGACCCCTGGTTCTACCTGCACGTCAAGGACCGCACCCTCACAGCGGGCTCCGCCAACAGCGACGCAGCAACAGCGTCCGCGTCGGCGGGCCCCGCGGTCGACTTTGTTCCGTTGGCCGAGTACCTTTTCCGCTACGACCGCGCCGGCTTCTGGGTCGGCGCCGCCGCATTCGACTACTTCAAGTATGTGCCTTTTACGCGCTTCACGCGCTGGTTCCTCGACGATTTCCTGCACACGCGCATGCTCTACCGCGCTCTCCATGGCAGCGGCGAATCGGCGCGCTTTGTCGTCCAGGACCTCGCCCTGCCGTATAAGAACGCAGAGCGCTTCGTCGACTACACGGCCGACAACTTTAACATTTGGCCGCTGTGGCTCTGCCCCCTGAAGCAGACCGCCCCGCCGACATTCCATCCGCACACGGGCGAGGTCGAGACCCTACCCGCCGCCGCCGCCGCAGCAGCCACTGGAGCCGAGGGCAGTAGCGCCATAACAGCGCCAAAGCCGATGCTCAACATCGGCCTTTGGGGCTGGGGCCCCTCGGACCCGGACGAGTTCGTCTCCAAGAATCGTGCCCTCGAGCACAAGCTCCGCGAGCTCGGCGGCATGAAGTGGCTGTATGCGCACACGTACTACACCGAGGACGAGTTCTGGCAGGCCTACGACAAGAATTGGTACGACGGCCTGCGGCAAAAATACGGCGCCACGACGCTGCCGACCGTCTACAACAAGGTCAAGGTCGACGTCGAGGCCCGCAGGGAGGAGCTCAAGAGCTGGCGCAACGTCGTCAAGTCGAAGCCACCCATCGGCGGCCTGTACGGTATCTATAAGGCCATACAGAGCAAGGACTACCATCTGCACCGTCGGGCCGAGTGGAAATGGAAGGGTGATAAATGAGAACAGACTGTAAGAATAGACGTGAGCCGCATCATGGATGTGACTGGTGACCAGCACGTCGGGCGGAACTCATATTAGAAACGGCCGAGTATATTACCCATAGATTGTGAGAAGCGTGGCTTGTACTAGTAGTGTAGCATCATTAGCATCACGGCCAACCGCAAAGGGGGGGCTCCAGCATTTTGACATCAAGAACCGTCCAAAAAGCACAAAGAATCTAGGAGAAGCGTTGCATGACTGAGTTCATCTATTCTTCCAGCTTCATTCATCCCTGGGGACGCTCAAATACGCCTCTCTGGCCCAGTATATACAAATACCCCCCATTTGCGAGGTGCATTCCATGCGCCGTGTCCTACCTCACGCCAGAAGCTACTTCTGTCGTGGCCGGTCGCGCCTCTGTATTTCATCCTCTGATTAAACCACGTAGTACTGGCCATGCTCCTTCAGTTATCATGATGTCGCAAGATCTATGCAGCCGCCTCTATTTGTTTCGCAATTCCAAGATCAAAAAAGTGACCGTCGATCTCATGCCTTGATGCTGTAGGAACGCTGGAACTTGTCGTTGACCTTCTCCAGGTAGTATGTACCGGGGGTGATGGTGGAGGCGTCACCCTTGGGGGTGAAGTCCTTCTGAAGGTGGGCCTGGTGTCGGAGGTCGCAGAACTGTAGATTTATTGTCAGTAGCTTTCACTCATTTGCATTGCGCAGGGAGGTAGAAGAATTGCTCACAGCCTCGTAAGTCTCGGGGGCAAGCTTGGTACGGGCCTCGAGTCTGGCGGGAATGTCGAGAACCTTGGCGAGAGGGGTGACATCGCCTGTAATGCGGAAAGACAGGAAGCTAGCAGCCAGACCAGAGCCGTAACTGAAAACTCCAACGCGCTTGTCCTTGAGAGTGGCAGCGTCAACGTAGGAGAGCAAGCTGGCAATGCCTCCCCACACGCTACCGCAGTACATGTTGCCGAGAAGGGTGGCGACCTGGGCACCGGGAGCGACTCTCTCCTGATACTTCTTCTTGGTGAGACCCATGAAGGTCTTCTCGACGACCTTGTCGGTCAGCGACTTCTCGTAGTCCATGTCGCGGAGCTCAGGAGCGACCTCGGCAAAGACGGGTGAGTCGGCATCGGCGAGGTAGTCGTGGTAAAGCAGACGAGCGTACGACTTGGCAACGAGCTTACAGTTGGGGGCGTGGAAGGAGAAGTAGTCGAATCGGTCCAGGCTGGTCTTGGGGATCTTGGACTCTCCGTTGGTGGTGCCGTTACCGTTGGCGTGGCCATTGGCAGCCTTGGAGAGCTTGGCCTCGCGCTTGTTGTACTCACGGTAGGCGGCATCCAGAGCCTTGGTGTAGCAGGTCAGGGAATAGTGGCCATCGACGTAAGGGTACTCGCTGGTGAGGTCGGGCTTGTAGAAATCGTAGACGTGGGACATGTAGGTACCACGGAGACCGGGCTCCAGAACGACGGGAGCGTTGGGGCCAACGAGAATGGCGACAGCGCCAGCGCCTCCGGTGGGGCGGGCGTTACCCTTGGCGTAAAGGGCAATGTCACCAGCGACAACAATGGCATCACGGCCGTCCCAGGCGGAAGACTCAATCCAGTTGACAGAGTTGAGGAAGGCGTTGGTACCTCCGTAGCAGGCGTTCACGGTATCGACACCCTCGATGTTGGTGTTGTCACCGAACAGCTGCATGAGCACGGTCTTGACCGACTTGGACTTGTCCAGAAGGGTCTCAGTACCGACTTCGAGGCGACCAATCGAGTTGGTGTCAATGTTGTACTTCTTGATCAGGTTGGAAGTGACAGTCAAGGCGAAGGAGTAAATGTCTGCGGAGAAGCGCAACAGATTAGAGCAAGCACCGGGGTCGAAGAGAAGCAGGCGAGCTTACCCTCGCGGTCGTCGCAGAAGGCCATCTTGGTCTGGCCAAGGCCGATGGTGTACTTGCCGGCGCTGACGCCATCGAAGGTCTCCAGCTCGGTCTGCTCGACATACTACACGGCGGAGGTCAAATAAGTCAGTACGGTGTCATCATCATCTTGTCAGAAGTTCAATGTGGAGCGGCTGTTGGACGCGCCAGAGCACGGGGCGGAATATTGAGGAGGGGTAATTCTGGTGGTGGTGGGTAGATTGCGATTTCGGCGCTGAGGGGCAGAGCGTAGATTTTTTTCTCTCTCGTTTCCCTATCCCTCTCACAGCGACTTGGTGGTGGTGGTGGCGCAAAAAAAGCTTGGTGAGACCAACCTGGTTGGGGAAGTAAATTTCGATGGCCTTAATGCCAATGTTCTCAGGTCTGGAAGCCATTATGGACGGCGCGATCGAGCAGACTGTAACTGTGGGAAAAGTGAAGTCTACGGAAAGTTGAGGAGTTAGCCAGAAGACTTATTTTTGAAGTCCCAAACACCATTCACCGCCGTTTCAACGCGCCTGTCAATAGGTCGCCAAAGGTGCCCAACGTGCAGAATCAGGACAAGGATGTTCCAGAACCAGGGAGGGGACGGGAAGAAGAGGGGGAGGGGCAGTGAAGTCGAGCCCAACGCACCTATTGGTAGAGGAAGCTCGTCTTTCCGTGAGGACCAAAGCGTGTCGTAGAAGTTTAGGAGGAGAAGGAAGAGGAAGAAGGAGGAGGAGGAGGAGGGAGAGAGAGAGGAAGCTGTGAATGAGAAGAAATCAGGAGAGGGAAGCAGTGGCTTAAAAGATGTTGGGGCGAGACGAACAGGAGGCAGCAGCGGAGCAGCAGCAGCAACAGCAGCAGCAGGAGGAGCAGTAGCAGCAGCAGAGAGGGTGGAGGTGGTCGAAGGGGTGTTATCTTTTTTATTTTATTTTTCTGTTTATTCCCACAGCTCTGCAGATGATAGGAGAGACTAATGGCGGCATAGGCAAAAAAGGTACGGGGGGAGTGTTTTAATATTAAATCCCCACTGACGTCGCAACACACCACAGCCAGACCATTGACCCACGGCGGAAACGAGCCAGGTAGCCGTTGATGGGTGGGATCGAGTCACTTGGTGGGATGATGGAGGGGATGCATGTACTTTCTGGACGTGGGATGGGAGGGGGTTGGCGCTACGGGTACAAGTCGGAACTGCGACGCGCATCACCAAGCAGAAACATCCCCGATCAAGCTGTGTGTCTGCTGTCCGCTGTCCGGCGTCTAGATAAGGTAGGAAAAGTTTGGACCACTCTCCCAACTCATACCTTACCTTCCCTGGACAGTAGCAGTAACGAGACACCCGACGGTCCTGATATGAGACAGAAAGAGAGAGAGAGAGAGAGAGGAACAACGGTCGTGGCGGCGCAGTGTTCGAGTTATGTGACAACCGGTGGCTTGGGTTGGGGAAGATGGAGGGTGCGGCCTATGCGCGCAGCCAATTCGGCGCAGTGCCCAGCCCGATCCAGGGTTCCGAAGAATGGTGTTCCTAGGTATGTATCCGTACTTAGTCTTGCTTCGAAGTGTTTGTTGGTTTACCCGTTGCCTTGTGTAGATGGCGTCCCAATGATGACGCATTGTTCTCGGCTAGACACTGTTGCTATTTTCTGATTTTGCGAATCCTCGTCGGACAGACTAGATGGGACCGTTATTGTGCTTCTCTGTCAATGACCCTTCATTGCGGTCGTGTCCCGACTCCCCAGTCTGCGACAAGCAGTCACAAACCTATTGCCTGTCCCAGGCATATCTCTCTCGGCCCCAATATGCACTAGCACATGTTTGCCTTGGCGTCGAGGGTCTCCTTGTTTGTTTTAGCAGCGGTATGGCAAGGTGGAACAAACGTTCTATGTAAGCCAAGGTACGGATCATTAGCAATTACCTACATCTACATATCTAGGCGAGGCGCAAGGTCGATGACATATCGCGCCAGGGAAATTGAGACATCCGAAAAATTTGAGAAGCCATTTGGATAGGCTGCTGGACTTGCTGAGCTGGCTGTCATGATTCCTAGCTTACCAAAGGTGCGTTTATTACATCACTTGAACTGAAGCCTCAAGCAGCACCGTACATGCTGATACATGACGAACGGGCAGAGGACCCGGAAGGCAAAGGTACGCAGATAAGGTTGCGACGGACCCTGCGTCCGGAACGCAGTGAGGTCGTACAAGCACAAAGGCCAGACTAACAAGAAACACCCAACGAGAAACAGACTTACGGTGCTGTTGAATGATTGATTGATCGAATACCTAGGAGGGGGACGGTGCTCTGCTGTGTGGGTGGGTACCTGTGGCACCTTGAGGTGAAGAGCACCACCAGATGGGAAATGGGGTTTACCCTCCGCTACAACAGTACGAATACGTACCTCTACCTTTTCGTTTTCCATCAGCCAGTCGGAACGCTTGATGGTGTCGATGTACCGCTCAGCGGGGCCGAACGCCGAAAGGTACCTTATCAATCTGCCCCTCCAAGGCACCTAAGGTAAGGTACCTTATGGAGTATGGATACCATCTGGGTGAATAATTACGTGAGGGAAGGTCGACTTGCGACGAGTATCCTTTCGTGCCTTGCTGGACTCTCGCACATACTTTTCCATCTGAGTGGTGCAATTTTCCAGCAGGCAAACGGGTCTTCGTTTCTGCTTCTCTCTCTCGGGGGGCTGGCTGGATCGCTCCCTGGCCACTGCAAGAAGGACGGCATCTCGGTATGAAGCGGTTGATGCCAGTCTATCCGACTATCAGGCCTCCATGATGGATAGCCATCGCAAGCAAATACTGTGTCTGAGAGACCACCAAGACTGAGCGAAGACAGCTTGAGCTCGCTTGCACTGAGACGTGGAACGGCTTGGAGTGCGTGGTGAGAGACTTTTCCCCCCCCTCAAGCCCCGTCTGCGTTCTCCCCCTTCCGTGCCTTGGCGTCGCTAGCCTCATGTATCTGACGTACAGCACGTGAAGTGACCCGCAGGAAACTGAGAGAGATGTAGAAATTTAGGTACCTGATAACGTGGCCAGCCTTGTACTTTACATCTGCCTACCTATTGTCCCGAGTATGCTTCGTGTTCCAGTTTGAGGATCCACTGAACCGGGTCCCGGACGCTTCTTGACTCTTTGAGGCCAGCAAAGCGGCAATTAGAAGCATGCTGCATTCCATAGCAGGCAAGGTCCAATGGTCGAATAAATTGAACAGGCCGCACGCACAAGGCCCGCCATCAGGGGAGCGCAATCGGCAGCTAAGGGTCGCTTGTTTGTTATTCCGCTCATGGTTATGTCCTCGAATCAGGAAATTACGTTCAGAACAACCGTCCACATGGACTGAGACTCGAACAAGATCTATTCACAAGTGGCTGGCTAGCCTTACACATGGTCTCGGAAACCTTGGGACAATTTTTCCTTCAAAAGGGAACAATACCTACCATCCCGAGAGCTTGAGCAAATGTATGTCAGGATGAGGAGACGACGACGACGACGACTGCAGACAAGATTTTGTCCACACGGCGTATAGCGCGCCTGGCTTCTTAAGTCCCATTCGTTGCGCATGCCCCGCGGCGTGCGTCCAGAACTTTAGCAAGTCGCAGTTGATTTGCCAATATCCCAAGTGGGGGTAGCGTCTTTTGCTGTTAACGCTTCATCGTTTGTTAACTCCATCTTGAACAGCAACACGGCCGTCTCTGGCGTCGACTAGCTCATCTTCGTTCAGTCTAGCTTCATACAAAACGGCTTTGCATCCCGATAGTGATATGTCCAATTTGCTTTCTACCGACAGGAACTCGCCTAGTCGTATCCGAACTACTCCCTTGGTACCATGTTAGTTGGAGGCACAGGCAGAGGCATGGAAGAGACCTCTTGGGAATACAAAGCAGCACAGACACATGCGTCTGACTGCAGAACTGCAAGGGCAGCAAGCAATGTTCCTGGTCCTTCCCGGGTTAGTGACAGTCTGAAAGTGACAAGCAGGCCAGGGCAGCCACCAAGCCACTAAGCCGCTGCATCGCGCAAACTCCAAACCACGCGACTACATGGCCTACTTCTCACCGCCGCGGCCCCGTGTGATTGGCCTTGGTGTTTGTCCATCGTGGCTGAGCCTCCCGTCCTTATCCTGCCGACGTTGGTAGGAGCTGACAAGCTGGCCAACACTCCGCAGAGATCAGAGACAAGCATGTCGACATTGGGACCTTGCACGCGCCTCGCCAGACGCAAGTACGTACGTAACAAGAAAGCGGGATTAAAAGAGACTTGCGACCTTTTCTGGGGACGGGATCCTTGCGGCCCATTTCTTCCACCACCCCATACTCTGGACCGACCATTCCCTGCCTAGATCGTCTACAAAGTACACGGGTTCGACCTCGCATCGCCGCTTCGGTTCTCCGAATGCACAATGGGACCGCCCCGTAACGACATGTCACAAGCAGATGGCCCTTTGTCGCGGTTTTCATCCAGAACTCGAACTCCGAGGCCCTTAGACCGAGTGTGGCAACCATCAAGTCGTCCAAGAAAAAAAATTCTTTTTTACCCCTCGTACTCATGCCCTGCCACCGCACCGCACCGCACCGCACCGGTCTCGCATCGGCCCTCTTGCCCAGGTTGCATGGTCTGCCCCCCCCCTTGTGCCTTGGTATTCATCTTGGCCATTTTCTTCAAGCACCATACAGCACGGCACGGCAGGGTAAGGCAAAGCAAGGTAAGGCAAGGCAGAGGCGCATACCCGGCACGGAACAGACCTTTCTTTCCATCGTCCGAAGATCCTACCTTTAACCTCTCATGTGTCCCCGTTTTATCAACTCGGAAACCACCTGCATCTTGGGCATACCCCGTCCAAGGTTATGGAACCATTCATGATGACACTCTGCCTTGGCTGACCCGCCCCTCTACCGCTGAGACCCCGAGGTCACATCTGTCCGTCCGTCAATGGCTGCTTCCAGAAGCCTCCTGCGAGATCAACAATGGACCTGCCAAACCCTTCGACCCGGGGATCTGAGACATGATCCAGAGGGAAGAATCAACCAACTAAACTGAAGAAATGACCGAGCACACACGTGTCAGGTGTCGATGGCTGCCGAGGCGGTGTTAGTCGAGACGCTTACATAATTAGATGAAGGCGTTCACGGCTAACCACTGTTGCAGCGTCATTTTATATGTTCAATGGCTCGAAACCCTGTTGACAATCACAATCCCATTGAATCGATGTTCACTGGCTCAGTCAATGGCCTGTTTTTATTTTATTTTTTTACTGGAAGATGAACACAGGCATGCCTCTCTCTATGAAGTCGATCAGTCAAATGAAATCCCTCATGAGGTAGGTACGCTATGACATGGGATCGCGGTTGTCTTCCGGATGTCCCCATCTCATCTGGCCGCCCTGACGCCGGTCAATGCAAAATGTAAACATTCCCTTTGTAATGCAGATCCAGCTCAAACCTCCACTGGGGTACTGTAACCCGAATCTCGCTTTTGTTTGACATCCTGAGCCCCGTGCTCGGCCATTGCTCCCGAAGCCACCACCGGCTCTTGCTTCTCCGAACCCTTGGTTTCTCCCGGCCCCGTCACCGTCACCGTCACCTCGATGGGGGCATCCAAATCCGAGCCGGAGCCGGGATCGGACTCGGAGGACGAGTCAGAAGAGATCGATGATGCCTCTGTCTCCCTGCTCCGCTTGCTCTTCTTCTCAGCCTTGCGCTGCTTTACCCTCTGCTCCTTCCGCTTCTCCTCAGCCTCCTTCTTCTTCTTCTCCTCAGCCTCCTGCTTGCGCTTCTTCTCCTCTTCCTCCTTCTTCTTGCTCTCAGCCTTGCGTTTCTCCTCGGCGGCTTTGAGCTCCTTCTCCTTCTTCTCCTTGCGCATCTCCGTCACCCACTCCGCGGCCCTGGCGACCGCGGTCTCGGCGCTGCGCTTGTGCTTCATGAGGTACCCCTGGATCTCAGCGGGGCTAAACTCGTACGCGGGGATCTCGGAGACGAAGTCCTCGGAGAGCGCCTCGACGTTGGCGACGATCTCTGCGGTTCGCTTGGCGGCTTGTCTCTTCTCATCCTCGGGGGTGTGGTCGTCACATAGATGCTGGAGGGGCATGACGTTTGCGTCACCCTCGAGAGGGGCGTAGATGGCGCGGAATATGGCACCGATGATTTCAGCGTCAGCCAAGGTGAACTTGACAATCTGATCAACGCGGCCAGGTCGAATGAGAGCCTTGTCGAGCTTCTCGACGTGATTGGTGGTCATGATCAGAACCCGACCCTCCTGGCTGGCTACACCGTCGAGAATGTTGAGCAGGCCCGACAAGGAAAGGCGGCCGCTGGTGTTGCTTGCACCGTTTCCCACTGTCACCTGGCCGGGAACCATATGGCCACTTCCCTCCTTCGAGTCCGTGACATCGGCATTTCCGTTATTCTCTCGGGTGTGCGTCAGGCCGGCAGTGTCAATGTCCTCGAGGAGAACCACACACCGCCGGGGGAGCTCGGCAAACAAGGTGGCGAGGTTCTCCTCGTTCGCCGAGATGGAGCTCAGGCTCACGATATAGATCCTCATCTTGAAAAAGCCGGCAAGTGCGAGCGAGAGCGAAGACTTGCCGGTGCCGGGGGGTCCCGTCAGGAGGTACCCGCGGCGCCAGGGGATGCCGCGGTTGGAGTACCACTTTCGGGTCACGGGTGAGAGGTAGTCTGCAACGTCTTCCACGAGCTCCTTCTTGGTCTTCTCGTTGAGGATAACCGTCGAGAAAGGTCGGGACGTCCGGGCCATGCACCGCTGCCACATGGGCTCCGTGGTGCCCGCGCGGGTGCTGCCGCGGTAGATCATGGTCTTCTGGGAGTCCTTTTTGAGATACTCAGCGCGGGCCTCCTGGAGGAGCTCCTTGAGGATCCAAGGGTTGCGGCCGAAGCACGAGACGCTGATCTCCTCGCGTTCGCTGACAACAAGGTACGAGGCCTGCTCGCGGTTTTGGCTCCGCTTAAAGAGCAGCAGGTGGCCGCGGTACCAGAAGGAGTGGCTGCCAAAGCTGGGCGTGTAGGCGAGGGGCTTCTTCTTCTGGCCGGTGATCTCGACCAGGCCACCGTCGGAAGAAGAGTCGTCCGACTCCTCCTCGTCGTCGTTGTCCCAGCGCCAGAGGAACCAGGATCGTGAGCTCAGATTTGTGTTGACAACGAAGCGCCGGGAGTTTTTGGCGAATCTCTGGGCGGCGACCCAGGACATGAGAATGTTGTAAATTTCGTCGTCGGTGCGGACTTCGACTGTCGACATGAGGTGCTTCTCGACCCTTTCCCAGAGATACTCGCTAAAGTACCGCCAGGCAAAGGTGGCGCCGCCGCAGAGGATCACCAAGGGGATGTAGACGTTGAGGTCGATGCCAAGGTACTTTTGGAAGGCTGTCGTGAAGATGCTGAAGCCCGGGAAGAAGAAGTCCAGCAGTGCCAGCTGGGGGGCAGGCTGAGCTGTACTGGATGAGGTTTTGACGGGGTCGGCATAGCCGGAGTCTGTAAGTGTGTCCATGGTTTGTAGGAGTTGAGAAAAGGAGGCCAGCTCTGCGAAGGTAATGTGCGAGTCCACGTTGTAAAGTGTCGGTCGGGCCGAAGGCTACAGGTAAGGCGGCTGAGTGGGAGAGAGACAGGGAGGGGTCGTACTGGTGAAGTGGTGAGAGGTCGTCGACGGGTGAATGTGCGAGGAACACGCTGTCCTATATAGTCGGATATACAGATACAAACATACACCCACAGGCATTTGAGGCAACCACGTCAAAGAGGCGTTCGTGACCACATGTTCAGCCAGTTAGGCAGGAGTGTCTACCACCCCACCACATTTTGGACGCGGGCGACATCACGAGTTTGCATGACAACACCATACCAATGGGCATAGCCGACCTGTGGACTTGTCCGAGCTCAAAGGTCATTGAGGCCGCCGTGTATGGGAGAAAGCGTGGAAGCTTCGTTGAGTCACTCCGGGGACTGTACCAGGCGTGCGCTGTGGCAGCGGCGAGGTAATGGAAGCCGCCAATACAAGTCCTCCTGTTCCTTTCAGCAAGCGTTTTACCCGGGAAATATTGTTTAGCTCTCGTTCGAGACCGTAGCTGAACAATAGGCAACGATTGCCGCCTGCCCTGGGAAAGGCAGGGCTGATCCGGGGAAAAGCCCAGAGTCCTTGAACAGCCGTCTTGTTCGGAAACAAGCGGCCCCAGGAGCAGTAGACATGGCCGAGCCAATCATCGTGCCAGACAGAATCTTGGTTAAGACAACGAGATTGGCTTGTATGCAGTCATCTTCCAGAATGGAGACAAGTCAAATCGGTGGTTGGCAAGGCGGAAAGGTGGTCCTTGTGAGCGAATGAACGTATGAACGTATGAGAGGGGGGGAGAATAGAAGAAGGGAGACCTGTGTCTACTGCAAAGACGGATTGGCTTGAATTATCTTGCAGCCAATGTTAATTGGCTTGCCAAACGAGATGCTTACTGTGACGCCAAATGCTCCCTGCACGACATAGTACCATGCCCCGGCCCAGAAATTCATGGTAGTGGCGGAGGTCAGGTTTTTCTAGATGCAAGTACGGTAGCGTACGGTCTACCAACTTGACTCCAGGAAGATTGTACCATGATGCCACCGGCATTGCGGCTGACAGTGATTGCGATACTCTGTACTCGGTACAGAATACAGATTTCTAAATGCAGGATCAGGGCTTTTTGGGCGGTGGAGGCGGATGCACCTGCACCGTGGTTGAGGCCAACTGGGAAGTCTGTGTGTGGCTGGGTCCGGAGAAACAGGCTACAGCCCATGGACTCAGCCACACATTCGAGCTCTAGCTACAGCCGCTTCCCCGAATGACGCAGAGAGGCAGGCGGATCGGGCTTCCGTATCGAGGTTGTTTCCTTGCCTTGGTTCTGTCTCCCGGTAGAATGAGTTGCTGCTAGCCTAATTAGGATGACAGGATTGTCATAGTAGGCATGTTCGCCGTTCCTCGACCATGGACTAGCAGGACCCCAGGACGTGGTTTCTTTCCGACGCACCTGTCTATTCCAACCTCTCACTTTCCCTCAGTGCTGTAGTCGATGACCTGCTGTTGTTCATCAGTCGCAATCGCCATGGAAAGGCGACGGCTTTGACTTTTCATGTGCTCATACATCTATTTGGATGCACGGCCACGTGGTGGTTGGAAAAAATCATTGAATACTACAAGCAGCGTACTGCAAACTAGCATCACGTTTTGTCTGCCAAAGTCGATACATCGGTATTATGAGCTCGTTCTTTCGTGACATCATGATTAAATCCACGTATCATAAATCATTAAACTCCCTCCCCAATTTCTGTGAAGGTCCTGTCTCTCCCTTCGATGTTCTGGGTACAATTGGAGGAGAGAGTCGAGTAGTGGTTGTTTTTTTCAAACGCCAATCTCGATCGTATCGAAACCAAAAGAAAAGACCGCCTGCCGTGTGTCCGTACAAGAATCGAAACCGAAAACCCCACTTGGTCTCTCAAAGACAAACTCAATCATCCCAATCAGCGTATTTGCCAGGGAAGTTACCACCGCCACCGCCACCTCCGGCGTTGAGATCCACAAAGGCAGGAGCGTCGCCGCCGCCGAAAGCTGCCGGGGGCGGCGGGGGAGGTGGGTGAAACCCGGGGTTCATGTCGAAGAAGGCGGGTTCCTCATCGTACATGGGAAATCCGGGTCCCGGAACCGTATTCGGCGGAGGCGGAGGCGGCGGGTGGTTGAACGGAGGAGGAGGGGGCTGGAACGTAGATGGCGGCACGGTAAACCGGTGCCGGCTCGATCCCCGCTGCTCTCTGCGGAGCCGGCCACTCGTCCGGCTACCGGAGCGGGAGGCGATCTCGGAAATGCTATCGTCCCATTTCGGACTGACCCAAGCGTACGAAATGTAGGATGCGTCGCTGTATACGCTGGTGCCGTCGTCGTAGTCCCAGTCCTCTTCGTAGTCGCAGACTTTGGTCTTTCGCAGGGCCAGTTGCTTGCCCGGGGGTGCGCCCGTGGTCCATTTCATAAACGAGACGGACCAATGGTCGCTTTTGATGTTGGAGTGAGATATCTGAGACGATCTGGACTTCTTGGAACCTCCCGAGCTTGAGGATGATCGAGAGGACGACCGGGAAGAGCTACCGGACGAGTAGCTCGATACGGATGAAGCATCGTCAAAGCGGTGCTGATGTTGATGAGCCATGACCGCGTTTGGGACACGGGAAGGATGATGTGGGGGTTTGAAGGAGTAATGCAAGAAGCAGCAGCAGCACGAACAACGTGCAAAGAGGTGCAAATAGACCGTGGGACAACCTGCTATGACACAGCAAAACTACTACCTGGGGGAATAAGTTGCCTGGGCGGTACCCTTGCCGATCAACTCGAGAGTTTGCTTATCACCGAGGAAGAGACGGAGCAGAGAACAATAGACGAAAAGTGCACAGACGAACCCGGGATGGGGCTTGATCAAATACTTGTTGCACTCGGCATTGCAGGCGGAATGGTTGAGCATGGCCGTGAGTGACCACCTACATCTTTGGTCAGCATTGCTCGCCTCGTCTCATTGCCAGTGCTGGAGCAGAGTAGTGGTGCGTGCAAGCTCTCATGCATGATGCGAAGTGCAAAAGGCAAGGGACTGGATGTAATTTGGATGTCTCGTTCCTCAACTTGGCAACCAAGGTGCAAAGTACCACCATCATCCCATCACCCCGTCCACCACCAAACCAACAATGGCCGAGCATCCATACATAATAGTATCCATTATGAAGAAGGCTGCGGAGGTGTGTCTCGTGCGGGGTACATAGTATGCACTACGTACTGCACCATTACAGCCCACCCTCCCTCCTTGTATGCAGAAAGAAGCACTTCTTCCTCGCCCTGCTTCCACTTAAGTCCACGGCAGCCCCGCGCACACATTTAATCCATTCACCGTGTTTCACGCCGATCTTTCGAGACAACTCAAAGCGCACACGAAAGAACCACGTTCCGAGTCTTGAAGTACTTTAGGCAAGGCAACTATCTATTGCCGAGTGGCACAACTCAGCGCAGGCCCGAGAACAGATGCCACACGATGGGGTGGGGGGGATGGATGACAGAACCGAACGAAATAAACGAGAAAGCGTAAACAGTATGAGGGGGGAAGAAATATATTGCCAGTCCGTACTTGGAACACACCTGGTTACGACTACTGCAAGCATCACTCAACATCGTACTAGACTCTGCCTCTGCAAAGCGGGAGAAATCAATGAGGCTTCCCTCCAGCCATGGCGCTGGCCCTGGGAGAAAATACAGCTTAAGCAGCATGTAGTCTACCTGAGCCACCGCAATCCTGCCAGCATCGAGTCGACTGCCGTCGGAGCGAACCACATTCATTGGGATGTCCGGCCATGTGGAGTAGAAATGAGGCTGCAAATGCACAAGAGAGAGGAACAACAGGCAGCCAACGAAATCTGGCCGCATCAGGCAACCCCTGGATCAACAACGCGAGGCACTTGCAGCTATCGCTAGCAGGGGGTGGGTGGAGGGGGATGACTGGATGAAAATGGGGCTGCTCATCGAGTGATCAGAGCCACTCGGCCGCACATATCTCTCGACGTGCAGTAGCTGCGAACACCCATAACCATACAAAACAGGTCACAGCAACCCTTTTCTTACTCGCCTCGATCCACGGAGGAATGCAAGTGCAGACGCCTAGTCTGCGGGTGCCAATCGCGGCCATTTTCGTATTGGCCGCTTTCTTCTATAGCAGGCTGGCTGAAGAGGCATCACCATCCTCTGACTCTGTGTGGTAACTGCGGGCATAGGACAAGATGCCATGTTCATTGGGAGGTTGCACCAAGAAAACGAGAGTAGTACGGAGGGAGAAATGACCTGGTCATATCCGAAGCTGCATCCATCCGTCTAGGCAGCGGGATACTATCGAAGGTCTTGACCACGGCTGGAATACATCCGACGAGAGATGCCACGCAGGAGACTGATGAGCTCCGAGTGGTCGCAGCGGGCGGGCAAGTGGCCATTTAGATAGTCCGGGGTGGGCTCCGAGAGACGGATGATGGGATGATGCACTCGTATGCGAGTGCCAGGCGCGATGAGACGTAGACTTCTACTTACCGCATGCTGCAGTGTTTTGCGATTCTGATGCTGCCTCTGCCTCTGCCTCTGCCAGGTTGCCTTACCGACTGGTCGCAAGAACTGCACACCGAAAGTCCCCGCGAGATGTGACAGGCTCAGCCGAGGAGGGCGACTAAGTGAGCAAAGCGGCGTTTGAATAGGTCAAGCGTCTGAAGTGCTCGCTGGTCATAGAGCCCGCAAGTCTGGATAGCTCGACTTGCTGACTGTCTAGAGCCGCCAACTTGTACAAGCACACGTTGCCGCAAACAGTAAAAGAGCATTGCGAGCGGGGATTTACCCTTGGTCGATGCAGAAGAGGAGGGCGGAGGAGACGAGCAGGGTTGGAAGAAATCCATCGATTCGGATGGGTTGCCGTTGCGAATGAAAGTTGGCGGACGAGGGTGCGATACATCCGGCTCAGAATTGCATCCGCCATTCGCTTACTACGGGCACAGCACTAGGCATTTTGAACCTTGCCAGTGCCCCAAGACGCAAGACCGTATCGGTTTGTAATTGAAGAGAGGTGAATTGAAAAAGAACGGACCAACCGGGTCATGGATTTCAAGGGTGTCGTACAAGTCGGGGGCTCTCTATTAGAAAGATTAGAAAGGAAGCGTATCCACCAGAACCAGAGTAAATGGCGGCGCAGACTGGCGGTTCGCGGTCGAGATTGACAAAGACGACAGCGTGCCAACAGTACGACTGAGACGGTGGGCTCCGGAACGCTGTGAGAGGAGGGGGGTTTGGTGTCTAGGCTCTGCCGTCGACAAAGATATTGCAGCTTGAGAATGCCTGTCTTGTAGTTTCCCAGCGGCAGCGGGCAGAAGAAATACGAGTCAGTATTGAGGAGTATTCGTACTGGGGCAGGCAATGCCCGGTACAGATTAGCAAGCTGAGGTTGTTGACACGGATATGCCTGGCAGACGCTGAGATCAACCCAACAGACCGACCAGGTTGAGCAAGGTTCTGAGAGGAAGAAACAAGCTAGGAGATGTGCTGCCCAGAGACGAAAGCAGTCGAAGAAACAGCCATCGGCGACCGAAGCTTAGCGAGGCGGGAAGCTTTGTGTCTTGAGTCCTGTTTGTCCAGACGCAAGTGGTTTGACCGGTTGCCTGTATCACCGTTAGCGGAACCTTATTCCAGCTAACGTGCCTGGGACTCGAGAGAAATAGATATAGCGGCAGACAGAGACAGCCCATCCTACCTGTCATCCATGCACTGCTTCGAGGGTACCTGAAGAACCGTGGGAACCTACCGGCCAACTGGAATCATTTGCTCCTACCCGATGAAGAGGCAGAGAGAGGGATCATGGCAGGCCGGGTTTTGGCGAGGAAGGCTGAATGGAAGAGCAAGTGAATTCCCTGCCTTATACTCACGACAGACGGCGGTACACCCATGTTGAACAAAGAAACATGTAAATCAGCTCATGCTTTGGTTAGTAGTCATCGAGGAGCCCAATACCTATTAGTGTGTTGGCAGGAACACCATGTCTGGCGACCGCGTCTGAGTGTGGCAGAGACAACCATGGGAACAGGTTCCAGACACGGCACGTTCCCGACCTTCTCAGCCAAGGTAACCTGGAAGGCTTGCAGGGGTCTCGGGGATGGGGCACCACGGCGAACTGCGCTGCACCCCATTCGCCTCTACCACAGTAGATAATTCCGTTCTGGGCTTCGGTGCCAGCACGCCTGGGCTTTTTTCACTTCCATTGATGGAGACCGCTTGGCTCGCAGCGCTCGAGCCGACTGGTATGACGCTAGTCTCGTTTCGAATCTAGCGCCAAGCTCTTGCGCCGGCAGCCAAACTGAGATCTACTAACGTCCCTGTTTGTCCTTGGCTGCTGTCTTGAGTTGGCCCAAGGTAAGGTACCTAGGAGAACACGCCACAGCGACCACCCTGGGAATGGGCGGCACTTGAGGCGGGAACCCACTGTTTGCCAAACGTCTGAAACCCTGCTCTGCGACAGCATCGCTCCCAGTTTACTCCGAAGACCTTACTTGGTCTTGTCCGTCCATCTGATTCTGAGGCATCGTTTGGTGTCGCTGACAGGACCGGCATTCGATGACACAGAATCATCTTGTTTACCCAGCCATTATAAGAGCAACTTGCCGGTTTTGAAATCGGGATCCCCATGGCGCTTTTGGCCATTCTCTCTGGGAGTCTCGGGCAGAGGACAACTCTTCACGAGAGGGGGTGGTCGGTGGATGGCCGAGCCCTCAACGACATGATTCTACGTGGAGAAAGTCAAACGCTGCCTCGGCCATTAAGCAAGAGGTGATGGCAGAACTTTGGTCTGTTCGCAGTGTCCCGGGTATATAGATAGGCTCGTGATATGTACGCGATTGCGCTGGGCAGAGGGCAGAGGGCAGAGGATAGAGGGAGTCGCATTGTTTCTTGAATTCACTCTGGGCCACAGTAGTCGGCCGTGGCTCTGCGGATAAGGTGTGGCCGATCCTGGCCCGCCTGTGTTATATACGGTGTTGTGCTGGGGCTTGGGCTTGGGCGTGGGCAAGACTGAAGAAAGAACAGTGGCGGAGAGCATTCGAATCTGCAGATGGAACGAAATGATACCTTGCTCAAGTGAGTGCCGTGGTGCCTTTCTATACTACATAGGTACACGTAGTAGGGGGCTATAGTCTCTACAATACTACAATCCTAAGGGCAACATCAACTACCTTCCTTGCCGGTAATACTGTGGAGTGTGGAGTGTGGTAAACGACCGTCTCTGTTTGGGTGGAGCCGTGCATCTTGAGAGGACCTGGACTCGGTCGATTCGACTTGTTTTTTTTTTTTTTTTTTTTTTTTTAGCGTTTGTTCACTCCAGACGCCAATGCTGCACTGCACCTCTTCTTCACCTGTCTCACACACCAACGAACTCCTGCACCCGCACCTGCACCTGCACCTGCACCTGCACCTCCACCTGCACCTCCACCTCCAGGGAGCGCCGGGCGAGGACTGTCCGGTCCTACATTTGTGCTGCCGCTGCGAAACCCACCCTCTCCGTCTACTGTCCCTCTATCCGTACAGAGTATTGAATCTATTCCAGGTTCACCTCTGCAGTCTGTCTGTGCATTGCTTACTACCAGTGGACTCTCCGTATCTGCCGTTGAAGAATAGAGAGACCGTCTAGCAAAGTTCAAAGAGGGCAGCTAGACTATCACTAGATGGACAGGCCAGAGAGTCATTGTCCGCCGCCTCTCTTTTTCTTCTATTCTGACTGTCTGCAGCTTGCTGACGTCGGGCCAGAAAACACACGTTCCTCGTCTTAGTCTGTCGGAAGAGTGTACTTGTTCCAGCTGCTGCGACACACAGACGAAGCCTGTACCACTCGTCTCTAGGCGTTAGCAATGAATGTCTGTGACAGTAATTGTCCTTGATGGATTCCGCCCGGTCCCCCGGCCCAGTGCTCCCAAAGACGGCACGGTTTCCCCTTCCTGTCCCTCCATGTCACTCATTTGCACGCGCTCTCTGCCTGGTGCCCACGCCTTCCACGCTATCCTCCTTCTTCCTCGAATCTCTCCCGTGTCCCCCTGGCTGGTCGACATTCGGGGAACAACCTCCCCCCCCCCCCCCCCCCCCCCCCCCCCCCCCCCCCCCCCCCCCCGCCCCCCCCCCCCCCGGCCCCATGGGGGACCACCCCCCCCCCCCCCCCCCCTCCCAGAGTACACACTGGTTGCGCCGTAATGTGCCTTGAGGCAAAGTACTTAGTACCTTGGCTTGTACTCCGTACCCCACCGTGATGGGCACCCCAGTCGTTTCCTGGTTCCAGCAGGAAAGTCTCCAGCGGGTTGGCTTCTCTCGCTTCTGAATATGGCCCCCTGGGTATCCTGCCTCCGCAGCCGGTAGACAAGGGAAAAAGAGGACCCCCATCACCCCTCCAATGAGAAGCCTGGACGCTTCGTGTCGGACCCCAAACCCAAACTGTTCCTGAATCGTCCAACCTTGTCTGGTATTACCCTCCCGCACCCGCACTCTCCTTCTCACTCCCTCTTTCGCCTTGTCCTACGCCTACTCCTCCTTCTCCTCCACGACCCAACGACGCCCTGCCTCTCTTTTCCACACCACCGGTCTAATCTGTCCACTCATCACCAAAAACGCTACAACTTCGTCACCACAATCTTGCCGACCCGCTCAAGCGATTTTGTTTTTCGACTACTCTTGTCGACGACTGGTTCGGAGCGGCATAATCGGCAGAGTGTTAACGACGCAGGCAACCGCGGGTTGAGGCCGGGACTGGATCTGGATTTGGGCCTACGGGGTCAGCGGCGGACGCCCATGTTGTGAAATTGTACCACCACACTCTCAACAGCCGCAGCTTGTCGTCGACATCGAAACCCGACCATCGAACAAAGTCACCATGAATCCATTTCACGACAAGGCAGGCAACGAACGGAGGGCTTCCCTCAGGATGTCAGCGAGGGCCTCTTTGACGGTAGACGATGATGACTACGATTTAGCAGCCATGGGCATCTCGGATGGTTTCCGCCCAGCGAACATCTCCGCTTCCCATCAACCCATCAACTCGACCACAAACCTTTCGACTGGCTCGGCGTTTGTGTCACGAGATTCTCCCGTGCCCCAGCGCGTCACACCTCCTCGGCCGTCCAGCATCTCGAAGCCCCCTCGCTCCCACGACCCGCTAGCACTCCGTCATGATGGTTCAACGTCTCAATCCAACGGCGTTCCAATCTCCCGCGTGTCCAGCACCTCGACCGATTCGCCAATAATCAGATCCGAGAGTCCCTACGAGGGACCGTCTGGCCCGTCCCACCCGTACCAAATGTACCCGCAACGCACCAACAGTGTCGCAACGTCAAACACCGCTCGCATGTCAGAAAGATCATATGCGGGCCCTCGCGGACCGACTCATCCATACACTCTCTACACACAAAACACTGTGACCGCTGACACAAACAATGGCGAAAATATACCCGTGGGATTTGCTGGCCGCTCAGATGGCTATCATCGTCGGATTGGACCAGATGGGGAGGAAATTGCCGACCTTATTGGACCACTGGGCCATACCGAAGAGCTACCACCCTATACTAGATATCCCGAGCAGGCCTATACAAGGAAACAACCCGGTGAACAACAACAATCATCGACACCACCGCTGCAGACTCAACAGCAGCAACAACGGGAACCAGAGCAGCAACAATCTCCGGTCCAACAACCTGTCGTCACGGTCATGACTGCCACGGTTTCCCCCATCCCTGGCGCTGGCGGCATTGGTCTCGCGACGCGCAATCCCGAGTTCGAGTCACGAGAGGATTTACGTCTAGTATCACCATCACGAACGTCTTCTCGGACATTGAATGACGAGACTGCCAGCCAACATGAGATCAACACTGCCGCCGAGTCTTATGCCGAGAAGGGCGAAAACGCCTCTGATCGCAAATGGCAAAAGAGGGCGAAGAAGAAAATGTTTGGTGTCATTCCTTATTGGGCTATCTGCTTGTTGGCACTTGGGCTGGTGTTGATGTGAGTTGAACAAATTGCCCTTGTCTTTGGTGCGACGTAACTGACAATATCCAGGGGAATCATTCTTGGTGCCGTTATCGGAACATTCTTCGCCAATCACAAGAGGCCACCCGGCAAGCATCAGGATGACGAGCCTATACCTGTGATCATCCCGACCGCCACGGTCGACGTGAAACCCCTCGCCACTCTCCCGCCGGACCTTCCACCGATGGAAATCGGTACATTTGGTTTGCCGCCTCTCATTGCAAGCCAGGCGCCTAGTACTTGTTTCAACGATACCACACAAGCACAAGCCTGGACCTGCAACATTCCTTTTACCAGCTATGTGATGGGCGTTTCCAGAATTGCCAACGAACTACCTATATCCGATTATACCTTAAAACTTACTACATTCAATGACAGCGATCACGACGAAAACTCCCGGATCAACATGTTCTCATGGGGTACTCAACCACCACTGATTATAGACCCCCTGAAGATGCGGCTTGTCAATGACACTTCTGAACAAGGACGTGGTGCTGCATGGTTCGCTCAGATGACCTACAATAAGACCGTGGTCGTGCCCGAAGATAGGTTCCCTGGCGTCACTACCACCCCCAAGAAACAGCAGCCGCAATCTAAAAGGGGCGGGTCATGGGATGGACCACCGCCTGGTATGTCGGAGTTCAGTAGGAAAGGGGTCAAAGGAGCCCAGGCCGGCGACCGGCCTTGGATTTGCACCTGGCCTGGAACCCTTCTCGAAGTCTTCGTCTACCCTGCCCAGAACAACAGCTATCAGAGGAAACCCGCGTCCACAACATCCCGGCCTCCGGCAGAGGCAACGTTCCCTCCTTCGACACCGACGCAGTTCCTAGTCCGTGAACTGCAAACCCAGGCTCCCCAATCAAGTTCAATTCCGCCTGATAGACCACGCCGTGCTCCGCCACCCCCGTACCCTCAGGTCATCAAATTCGAAGAGCGACGTGTTTCCCTCGACCAAACGAAAAATGCATTTTGCCGACAGGTTGAAGTGTGCGAAGACGGCCAGAACACTGTGCCCGTCTTGAACGATGAGGGCCAGCCGATCGAGGTCATGATCATGGAAAATCGGCAAACGGTGGCAATAGCAGACTCGAGCAAACGCTGGATACATGAAGACAGCCTCTTGGTATCTCCTAGGGACCGACCATCAAGGACGAGTCAACTGAGCGACTGTGGGTGCATTTGGTGGTTCACTTAACACCTATCCACCACCACCGACGAAACCCCATCACAAAACAACCATGATCTACTGTACGGTTTAATGTACCACACACCATTTTGGCATCCACAGTCCGTGTTTCTGATTTTTCTTTTTTTCCGGGGGGGGGCGGCGTCAATTAAGGTATGGACGAGCATCTATGGGCGTCAAGTACCAGGGCGCAATAAGGCAGGCGATTGTACATATATTTGGCAAATACCTATGGACGGACCAAGAGGTCCCCGAAAAGTCACTTGAAGGACGACGAATGGTTTACAGCCTAGCTTTGTTGATCCCTCTCATAGTAGGCTCACACTTATTCAAAGAATTCTTATTTATGGTGCAAGTCCTCTCTAGTAAGTAGTTGTAGTTTATGGAGAGCGTTTGATTTAGAAGATCGAGTATCAGACATGGACAAACTTTCTTTGCCACTGGCCTTCTTTCTCATGACGCGTGCTATCGGGTATCATTCAGTCATTGTTTTCAATGGTCACTATTCATGTCTGCCGCCAACCCATCCAAAAAATTCTCGGCCATCTTCTTGGCCCTCCTCGCCTCTACCTCTTTCCTCCGCTGCTCAATCTCCTTTCGCCTCGACTCCTTCTTCTCCTCCCTCTCCTTCCTTGCCGCCTCCGTCCGCAGCCTCTCCTCCTCGAGCCCCTGAAACTCTTTTTGCCTCGTCCCCTCGTCCTTGCTGAACTTGTAAAAGCCCGTACCCTTGGTGCGAATCTCGCTATCGGCATCGTAGTGCCTCGCATCAGGCGGCGTGGCGCTGCGATCTCGTTTCCTCGCCAGCTCCGCCATCTTGTCCGGGTCTTCCGGGTTGAAGGCCATGGTCTGAATGGCGTCGCCGTACAGCAGCTTCGCGGGGGCCGCGGGACGGGCGGACATGCGTTCGAGCTCCTCGGCGCCGAGAAGGCCGCGCCGGCGCTGGCGTTCGAGGCGTTCCTTGTCCGCTTTGGTGCCGTGGCGGAGACGACCGAACTCGTCTTCGTACTCTATCATCTCGTTGTCCTCGTTGGCCCCGTCATCGAAATCGTTGTCCTCCTCGGAGCTGCTGGAGCTCGCATCGCCGACGTCTTTCTTGTTGTCCTTGGCCGCTTCGGATTCGGCCCATTTCCGGTCAAAGTCTATTAGGGGCGCTGCCTCGTTCTCCTTGGGGACGTAGTCCCCCCGCTTCATGGCAGCGTAGAGGCGTGCTTTCTCTTCCATCTTGCGTCGCGCGGGAGCGAGATTTGACGTTTCTTCTTCTGTACCGAGCGGGTCTTTCAGGTTCAACTTGTTGCTGGCTGTTGCGTCTGCAGGCCTCTTATTATACCCGCTGCCGGCGTCGCCATCTCCTCGTTTGGACGTTGCGGCTCCTCCAAAGAGGCCTTCTCGTATCTTGGAGGGTCGAGGCCGGGCTGGCGCTGAGGTTGTTGTGGCAGGCGTTGACATGAGTGAGGTGAGCTGGGCAGTGAAGTCAAGCGAGCTGCCAAGAGTCATGCTGCTTTTGCGCTTCTTGGGCGGTGGTTGGCCGTAGAGGTTGGGATCCTGCGGCATCTTGATATGCTATGGGGAGGCCACAGGTTGGATCGAGTATCTGGAGGAACACTTGCTGCTCAGAAATAGCTGGTCGGGATGGTAATGTCGAATACGTGAACAAAAGTGATGGAAGTGGGGGGACCCCGGATTGATGCGCGCGGTTGGCGCATGCTATAGAAATCCTACCTACGCATGGGAGCCTTATCGTTATCGGGGAGGCAGGTGCTGTACCAATCGTGGGTACTTAGGCGGGAGGGGGTGCGCTGGACCGAGGTCGCTTAATAATAGAGGTTTAATATGTTTTAATTAAATAATAATACCCTTCATGGCAACTATCTACTTACATGATATAGTGTCGATATTAATTTAATAAATAACACGTTTTTTTAAAGCTTATTATATTGATAAAGTAGGTTCTTCTCTGATTAAAAGTATTAATTTAAAAAAATATATAAAATTAAAAAACGCATTTTGTTATATTTACTTAAATTAAAGAAGTTTTTTCTCATACTCATATCAGCTATTAATTTAATAAAGAGCCAGACCGCTAATAGAGAGATTCTTTAAAGACATACCCCTTTCAAGTGGCAGCTGAACAAATGTCACGGTTAGAAACGTAGTGCCTAACCCACTAAGCCAAAAGGTGGCGCCCCCGGCTAGATTTTATCTACTGTACGTGTGTGAGGCCTTGGGTACGCTTGCGCGTCCACTCATGGGTACGTACCGACGTGGTCACGTACTGAAATGTGACAACAAAGCTTCATCTAGCGCACCCCACTCTCGGGGCAAGTAAGATGAGTACAGTACCTAAAATAAGGACGGAATCCACGACGTTAGTTCAAAAGTCTAATTACAGTGATAAGTATTGTCATACTAAAATTATAAAAAAAAAATTAAAATTTAAATTATATATAGTAGAACGAATCGTGACTGTTTAGCCATGTGCACCCCACAAAATGCGGGCCCAACACTTTTCAGTGCGGCTATTAGACGCTATATAGAGAGAACTCAATATCACCTGCTATGTCACCTGCTATATCAAGTGAGCCGGATCTTAAATATATATAAATTATAAATTTTAATTATTTAATAAATATGTTTATAAATTAAATTAATTAATAAAAAGCAGATTCTATTATTTAAAAAACTAATATTAATTATGTATAAAATTTAACATAAAAAAGTAGATCATATTAGGGGGTGGTTAGGGGTGGTCAGCCGTAGCTACTTTTGAAACGGCGTTGTCAGGTACTGAGGTTCCCGGTACGTTGCCCTCTCCACCTTCTATTCCTTGAATAATAAGCCATGAAACCGCCAGAAGGTTGACAGCTTTTTTCAGGAATACTTCTACTCCCAACTAAGTTATCCACTTGTACCTTCACAAATAGGCTATCAGAAGATTCATTCATGACAACTCCAAGGGTCCAGTCAAGGGTAGCTTCCCTATTGGTAATTCCGCTGTCCCTGTCGCATCATAATCATCAGGTAAGGTACCCAAGACAACGCTGCAAGCCCATCAATGGAGGAACCTCAGCAAAACGAGTGAATGAAGGAGAGGAAGGGAGGGCCGAAGAAAAGAACCTCCCCTTCGTTCATCAAAACCGCGCGGAAGTGGACTCCATGACAAAGTAAACAAGGAGGATGGTGCATCAAGAGAGGGACGCGTTCCGCAGCGCATTGCGCACCACAACCTACATACCCGTCGAGCTGTTCTAGTCTCTGGACAAAACCCTGCCTTCAAAGCACAGCCCCTTCACCACAACCTCGCGATCGCTCTACCCGGATTCGCTCAGATTCTGTAAGCGTCTCCGCGCTGAACCTGCCCCTGTCGGAGTGATAGCCGTCGTCCCACCCGCCGGTTCCAGTGGTGGTGCCTTTTGCTGGGGCGACAGGTGCCTCGGCTCTGGTGGAGACGCCTGATTTTGATTGTGATTCCATGGACGGCTCCAACATATTCTGTAGATGTAGATGACGATGTCTACGCCAATCAAGAGAAGGATGGGGCCGAAGAATGCAAAGCCCAGCACGATCTAGTGAGAAGGCGTCAGCGAGCCGGCAGCTCGGAGGGATGAGGAGGGGGCAATGGGTGTCTCGATGGTACTCACAAAAGCGCCCGAGATGTATCTGACAATGGTAGGGTAGTCGGAATGTAGCAACGAGTAGGTCATCATGGTGTCGTACCACGACACTGTCTGCGCGGGGGTATTCATGAGGTGATTGTGGGAGCAACGGCGACGGCCGCTGGCGAGTCGGATTGGAAGTGGCTGAGGATGAATGGCGATGATAGGAGAATGACGAGAGCAATTGAGTGCGGCGGGATGGGATGTTGTCGGATTCTAATGGCAGGCTGGCGCAGTGGGCTGTAGAGCCAGGTCGCGCGTTCGACGACGGAAATACGTCCGACGGCAGGCTGTTAGAGTGGTATGACGAAATGTGCAGGAACAATAGAGCCTATTGCTTGGAGTTTTGGCCACTTTGCGCCAAGGGGAAAATCGGGAGGGGGAGTCCTACGTTATTAAATATTCCCTCCCAGCCATGTCTTGGGCGGGCCAGTCGCGAGGCAGTCATGTGCTGGGTAGTGAGGTGGATAATCAGGCAAAGGGAGGCACTGATATAGATGATCATAAGGATTCGCGAAGACAGCATTGGGCGGCCGACGTCTCCGTCACGTTCTACGGTTTAGTCCGGAAAGAACGAGCGGCTACAGTAACTACAGCGACTCTCGTCCTCGCTTTACAAGTGACGAGGCATTTTGGTAATCTTCAGATAGCCCACCATTCGAAAGAGATCATAGCTGCCGGAGCTCTATCTTTCCCTCCATGTCTCCTTTTCTAACTTTTCTCCCCCCTCTCTCTCCTTCCCAGGGCAGGTTGTGTATTCATCAACACACAATGCCAGGTTGGCAAGGGCACAAATGATAGCTGCATCCTCGGCCCCTCGTCCGCGTAAAAAAGGCACCCAGCGGCGTGCGGCAGATCACCCGCAAAAAGAGACGTTCCTTAATTAGTGTAAGGTACCTGGCTAACCCAGAGGCATCGACAAACCGTGCGAGTACTGCGGGCCTTCAGCCGTTAAAGGTATGACTTATCACCTAGATGGGCCGTGACATGTCATTCGGAACTTACTTGTAATATGGGTTCAGTAGTCATCTATTGATGTGGATGAAGCAGGAGAAGATCCATCCTCCAAGAGGGATCTCTCCAGTGCCCTTATATGGGCCTATCTAACAAAAGGCTGCTGCCTCCAGCAGCCTACGTACCTGAACCTTCTAGAAGGGACAGGTGTCTTGGGGCACCTCCTTTCAACTCTCCCCTTAACACAAGATTCCTATATTTTATAATCTTTTTAGTCCTAAGTAGCGTTATAAATAACATAAATATTTTTATTTTTAATAGCTTTTTTTTTTTTTTATTTACGTCTTTTATTTTTATAAACTTAATAAGCTTTTTAAATTTTTAAATAGCGAACGGCTTAGTAAGTATATTAATAAGGTTATATTTCGTATTAACTCGGATAATATCGATATTTTTAATTTTAATAACTTTTTTATATATAAAATAATATTAAATATCGATATACTTAGTCCGATAATAGAACTTAGGATTTTTAATAAGTTTCTTAGTAATATTATTATCTATATAAAAAAGTATATTTTTATAATAAAGTCCATTAATAGTAAATAAGTTAATAAAATTCTTAATCTATACTACCTTTTTTATAATTTCCGTTGCCGCAATATATTCGGCTTTTATAATAAATATTAATACCGTTTTTTATTTTTATAAATTTTATAATATCGGTGTTCTTTTAAGTATAAAGATCTATTTAGTAATAAACTTTACCGTATTTTTATATTTTATATAGTTATTATTAAAGAAATTAGCTAAGCCCTTTTACTTTTGTTAATAAAATAGACCTCGATTTAGGGTCTTTTTAATATAGCCGAAAATATAATCGAGTGTTTAAATATACTTGATAGTTAGATTAGAATTATAATGTATAGTAAAGTAGGTTAAAAAAATTAAGTTTAGTCGTGTTTAATTTATTAAGAAGTTAAGAGATTTAGATTTACGTTAAAAATTAATCCTTTGGGATTTGTTAACGTCGTCTCTTATCTATTCTAATACCGTCCTAGGTTATATAAGAATCTTTTTATTATATTAATTTTAGAGATCGAATCGTCTTAGGATCTTTTCTGAGTATTTCTTTTAATAAATTAGGATGCTATTAGGCTTTTAGTTAATATATAGTTTAAAGTAGTAAGTAACGGGTCTTTCGTCCTTTATCTTAAAAAATAAGTTTAATTTATCCTTAATTTATTAAATTTAATATTCGTCCGGGCTAATAATTAAATAGTTATTAACTTAGATTCTAAAGATAACTTTTAGAGTTTTATAAATAAAGACATAGCTATTGTATAAATAAACTTTAAATCCCTAACCTCTTAACGTTATAAAAAGTTTATTATACTATGTTCGCGGAGCTTACCTAAGGTTATATAGAGCCTTAAGAACCTTAAATAGAATTCTTTATAGAAGCTTTTATCCTTAAGGAGGCCTTATATATACCTTTTTAACGAGGTCGTTATTAAGAAAAGTAATAACGATATTTATAGAGTGCGTAATCTATCCTAAAATAATAATAATAATAATAATAAAAATATAATAAATTATCGCTTTTATAACCGTTGTGTACGTTTTATTATAATTAATACTTTTTTTTTAAAAGTCGCTTTTTATAATAAGTCTAGCCTTATATTTAGTAATTTTTCTATTTAATTTAATTTTATATATTTAAACCTATTAAGATATTAAGGCTTTAATTTTAGGTAGTATAAAATTTTTATTAATTATTTTAAAAATACCGGACTTAGCGTATACCTTTTTTTTTTATTTTATCGTTTTAATCTATTCCTTTACGTTATATAACCTTATAACTTATTAATAATTAATAAGATCCGGGAGGGTAGACTTATTTATCTTTATTATAACGATATAATAATATAATAAGAAAGCGGCGATGTTGTTATTAATCTCGTCGATTAATATTTAATACTTATCTTTTTTTTTATATTTAATTCCTTTTAAAATACTTTTATAAACTCGCTTCTTTAGATTATTATAATCTCCCCTTTAAAATCGTTAATATTATCGTTAATATCGTTACTATTTCCTATCCAAAAATCTTTATTATTATTATTTTTTTTAAATATAGATAGAAAGTCTAGGACTAGTTTAAAAAGTATAATTTAAGGTAGGGTAGACGGCCCGGTTTATAATATAAAAGATACGGTCTAGATTAAATACCGGGACGGTCGTATATTAAATTAATATATTCCGATATAATTACTACTATTTATACCGTCGTTATAAATTTAAATAATATATCGATTTTTTAATAACGATAATCGATTTAGCGGAAAAGTATATATTATTTATCCTAATAGTACGTATTTAAGCTAAAAGATAATTAGGATTAGCTAACGTAAACTATATTCTAATAACATCCCCGCCAATTAATCTACTCTAAATATATTATTATTATTTATATCGTATTTTAAATTCCGTTATCGAAGTTCGTTATAAATTAATATAAGCTCCTCTAATAAAAAAGGTCGTATATTTAATATTTAAAAAAGAATACTAAATATAATAGCATAAAAGCCGTAAAATAGTCTACTACTCGGGATATAAACTATTTCTTATTAAATTAAAATAGTTTCATTTACTACGTCGTTAATAGCCTTAACCTTCTTAATTTTTTTTAAAATTTTAGTTTTTGTAATAAAGGTTTTTTTAATAAATAGTTAAATCTCGGCTCTTACTATAACTCCTTTACGTACTTTATTAACAATATTAATAAACTTTTCTTAATCTCCTTTAAAAATAGGCTTATTATCTTTACTAATATCATAAGTATTTATATTCTATTTTTTGAAATAGTTAAGGGAATCGTTACGGTAAATATAAAGTTTTTATTCTCTTTTCTTTCTTTTTTTTATATAATAAAAATATAGTTATCCCTTATCGTAAACCGAGTACCTATTCTCTTAATATTTAAAATATTTATATTTTTAAATATTTATATATTTAATCTTCGTTTTTTCTTTAACCGGCTAAACTCTTATAATAAGGCCGTCCTATCCGTTCTAAACGTAATCGACTTCGTTTTTAATATATTTTATATAAGGTCTTTTTTCTTTATATATTTTATTTTTATTTCTATACCGGTTATAACGATTAAACTTTTTTTTAAATCCTTAAGGTACATAGTTAATCCTTTTCGAAGTATAAATATTATATAGCGACTTATTATTATAAATATAACGTCTTTTAAAATATTAGGTATATTTTTTAATAATTAGGACCCCTGTTTTTTATAGTTATTTGAGTAGTCTTTTCTTATTTTTTCGTTCCCTTTCTTACTTATTTTTTAATTTAATTAATTTATAATAGTTTTTAATTTTATTTAGATTAGTAATAATTTTATAGTTCTCTCTTCTTTTCTTCTTATAATATTCGTAATAAAAAAAAGAATTAAAGTATTCCGGATTATATATATTTAAATTAAAAAAGTAGTATAGGCCGTTTTTAATATAATATTTATAGATTTTGTCGCTATACTAAAACTTAATCTAGTTTTTAAACTATATCGAACTCCGACCGTTTTTTTTAATTTTTTTTTTTTAATAATCGTTCGTTATTATTTAAAGTTTATAGTTCCTTATCCCTATTTAAAAAAGATAAGCTATCTTTTTTATTATAGTTATTACGTAGCTTTTTAAAATTCCGAAAAGTAAATGCCGAGGTATTAATAAAAAAAAAGGCCTTTCGTTTTTAATTACCGTTAGAGTTCTTATTTAATAGCTATTATTAATTATTTTATATTAATTGTGAGTTAAATGGGATATAATTAAGGGGTTCTTCGTTACGGTTAAGTTATTTAGTATTTTTATTATTCTCTTTTTAATTATTTATTTTGCTATTGTTCGGAATTTAAAATAGTTTATTATTTGGCTAATCCTCCTCCGGTCTTAGCTAGTTAATAAATAAGTCTTATTTTATAACTTCCTTTATTTTATTATTAGCGAGTATAAAGTCTTTTATATTTTTATTTTATAAAAGGGTTATATCTTATTACGGGTCGTTAAGTTTTATTCCCTATTAAATTTTAGTTATTCCGATATAAAAAAGACGTTTTTTATTAAGTAATTAAATATAATATACGGCCTTAAAGTCTATATTAACGAAATAGCCGACCTATCCCCTTAGCGTATATAGTTTTTTTTTATCTTTAGTTTTTAAAAAGATAATTACTTAGACCTTATTTTTTTATATTATATTATATACTTTTATATAATAAAAATAAAAAAATATATTAATACCTCTTTTTAAGATTTTCCTATAGATTTCTTAACGAAAACTTTTAAATATATTATAAAAGTTTTAAAAAAAACTTTTAAAAAATCTTAAGGATTTTTTTATAATTTTTTTAAAAAAAACGAAAAAAATTTTAAAGATTTTTTTAAGATTTTTTTTAAAAAAATCTTAGGGAAATTTTAAAAAAATCTTAAGCTTTTTTAAACGTTTTTTTTAAAAGAAATTTTTAAAAAATCTTAAGAACTTCGCGGCTTTTTTTTTTTAAGTAATTATATATAAAAAATAAGAAATTTAATTATAAACCGTAATAATTATTATTATATAAAAATTAATTTCGATTGCGAAATCTTTATAAATATAATAATTTATATTGCTATAGAAATTATATATTAAAGAGTTTTATTATAAAATAAAGTTTAATATATAAAGTAAATAGATATATAAAAAAATTAATATAATAATATAATAATAAATACGTAGTTTTATAAATAATATAAAGAAAAATAAGTATATATATATTAATCTATTCTTTTTAAAAGTATCGCTCCTAAATACGAAAATAATTTTTATTTTATTTTATTTTAATATCTATTACGTATAAAGTTTTAAATAGCGCCGGAAAACTTAACTTAAATCTTTATTTATAGCTTTTTTTATTACGGTATTTTTTAAAGCTTTAGTTATTTTATTAATAGTATAAAAAAATAAAGTAGTAACGTTATTAAAAGATATATTATTTATAATCTAAGCGTTTAGTTCGATTATAATTATATAATAAAGATTAGCTTAATTAAATTTAATATTATAAAGGTAACTTTTAACTATTATAATTATTATAACGGTAGTTTTACGTTTATCAGTATAGGAAATTAAGGCGAGTTTTTAATTATAATAATATTTTTTTTGGGCGGTTTTATTTATAGAGTAAGTAAATTTAGCTATATTTATTATAAATTTAAATATAATAAGGACTTTTATTAAATAAAAGTATAAGATAACGGATTCGTTTATAATAAGGTTCATAAGAATTATATAGATTATACGGTATATAATAATTATATTAATAATACCTTTATTATAAAGGATAAGTACATATCTATTATCTTTTTAATTAATTATATTCGGCTTAAGCTTAAATTTATAGGCTATTTTTTTAAATAAGAACTTATAAAAGTTTTTATTAATAATTAAAATACGAGCTTTTTTTACGGCTATAATAATATTTATACTTATAAATATAATATTTATTTTTAAAAAATAAGGGGTAGGAGTATTAATAAAGAGTTATTATTAAGTATTTTAAAATAAGTTATTATTTATAGATTTATTAATAAAATTAATAGCGATACGCTTACGGGAAGTTTAGCGGGAGCTATTAAATAATTAATTAGCAAGTTTTAGTTTTAAAAGCTTAATAGCGATGGCTTTATTAAGGAATTCTTAAAGTATATTTTTTATTTTTAGGTTGTTATTTTATAAGCTTAGTATAGTAGTAGCGAAGTCTTTTTTAATTATGTTATTAATAGCTAAGGTCTTAATTAATCCTTATACGGCCTTAAGGAAGTAAAGTGATTTATATACCTCCGCTATTAGCTTAACATTAAGATTATTCTTATTAATATATTAAAAAAAAGTAATATATATGCTATTAGCGTTGCGGTTTTAATTAATTATAATTATAACCGGTGTTTTAATAAAGATAATAAAAAGATTAAGAGTTTACGAGATTACTTCGGTATTAATATCGGTATTAAGCGTATTAAATAATTCTTTATTATCGTTAAGTTTCTAAAGAAAAAGGTCGAGATTTATAAGGATTACCGGTTTTTAAATATAATTTAATAGCGTTTAATTTTTGTATATAGGGATGCTGTTTTGGCTTAGCTTAGTAACGTGAGGTGGCTAAGGGTTTTTTAAGAAAACTCGTCTTATATACTCCTTATTAAAACTAATATTAAAATCCAAACGATTTTAAAAAATAATATATTATATAGTAAAAGTATTAAATTATATATATCTATATTTAATAACTTAATTTTATAAACGATAAGTAAAAGCTTTATTTTTATAAAGGTATTTATTTATACGCTTATTTAATTTAATATTTTTAATAAAACCTTTTTCTTTATTATAAATATATAATATATAAAAATAGTTATAAAATTCGAGGTCTTTTAAATACCGGCCGTTTTTATATAAAATATAAAAGAATCTTTTAAAATCGTGATTTTTTAAAGGGTATTAATACGTAATATTAAAGATAAAGTATTATATCCGTATTTTACGACATATAGGAAAGGGGTTATAAAAGGAAATCCTTTTATATATTAAGTAATATATTATTAAATAAAAATAATATAAATAAAAATAATAATAATAATAAGTTAGAAATTAAAAAGAGGAAAAAAGAAAAAAAAAAGAAAAAAAAAAGAAAATAAATAATAAATATAAGCATATAAAAGGGATTATATAAAAAATCGTAGGCTTTTATAAATATAAATCTTAATAAGTTTTTTTTTTAAAAAATCTTTAAGATTCCGTAATAGTAAATAATAATATTATTATACTATTACTTAGTAGTAAAGTTTTAAAAGGTAATTTATTATTTAAATTTTTTTATTAGCTAACGATTAGTTTATATAAACAGCGGGGTTGTTTTTTAGCAGTTATTTTATTAAAAAGTGTGGATAGTGCTTTGATTTTTTTTTGATTTTTTAGAAAAATTAAAGAACTATTGTTTTTTAAGTTTTGTTAATTTTTTAAAAAGAATTTTTTAAAGACCTTTTATTATATTATTTCTTCCGACTATTTTAGTCTTTTTTTTTTATATATATTAGATAGTAATTTTTTTTAATTTTTTTAATATTAATTAAATAGCTTTTAATTTTATTACAAATATACTATATATATATTTATTTTTAACGTCGGCTAGTTATCGTTCGTAGGTTTTTATTAAATTTAGTGTTTTTATTATATTTATATTTATTTAGATATTATAGAAATAGGGGTAATTTTTTTATTTAATAAGGTATTACGTTTTCTACGGCCTTCGGCTTTTAATTAAGATATATTTATTTCAAAAAATTTTATTTTATAATAATTAAACTAATCTTTTTATTTTGTTTATTATGGATTATTTACGTTTATTAATACGGCCGATAGCGTTATTTAGTAAAAAGGATTTTTTTTTAGATTTTAAGCTAGTATTAAATAGGTTATTAATATTACTAAGTAAATATTTATAATCGATAAGAGGTTAAGTTTATATATTAAAGGACCGACTCGCTTTATTACTTATATTAACTTAGTATATTAAAGGGATATCTTTTTTAATAAGTTTTTAAATAGTTTATAGCCTTTTTTTAGCTAAAAATAAACGAAATCTTTTAAAGCGAATACGATATAACGATATTTTTTATTAAATATTATTTTTATTTATATTTATTTTTTTATAATAAAAAGTTTAGTTTTTTTTAAAAGTATATTTTTATTAAAAGTAATATTTACGTCGTTTAATAAATTTAATAAGCTGTTAGTTTTAAATTTATAAAATAGTTCGTTTAATAAGTATTTTATTATCGTAACGTATTTGTTATTAAAGTTAAATTATATAACAATAATATTTTTAAGTTAATTTATATTTAGATACGATATATATTATATTTATAATACGGTTTCGACGGTTTAATTTTTTTATTTTAATTATTTATTTATTTAAAAGTAATAAGTTATTAAGAATTTAAGGCTTATGTTAAGTTTTTTTTATAAAGTTTATTAAAATTCGGATAAGAATTTTAGGTTTTGGTTTAAGATAATATTTTTAAAGATTTCTTAATTATAAAACTAAAATATTTATATAAATATAATAATTTAATTTATTAAAATATACGTTATATAGCCGGGGATAATAATAATAAATTTTAAAAATTTATTTATAACGATTATTATTAAATTAAAAAAAGGATAATTTAGTAATTTTTATAAAATATTATTTATGAAAACTTTAAATAGACTTGTAATAAAGTTTATAATAATAATATAAAAAAGAATCGCTAATATTAAAATAAGTTATAAAGCCTTAATTAGTTTTTTATAATTTTTTTTTATAAATTTATAAATTAAATAATATTAACGGTATTTTTTAATTTTCGTTATTAAATTTTTAATAATGAATTTATTTTATAACTCGTATTAAACTCGTTTATTTTTATAATATTAATTTTCGTTATAAATTATAATAATAAATTCCGTAGTTACGTCGTTCGGAATATATAATTTTTATTTTTTATTATAATTTAAATAGTAAAAGAGTCCTTAATTTAAGTTAAATAGTAAATAAAAATCTAAGTTCGCTCGTTATAATATTTTATAATATTATTTTTATTTAAGAGTTTTTTTATATCTTTAACAAATTCGTTTTTTTATATTAAAAGAAATTAATATATTTATAAATTAATATATTAATAATTCGTTTTAAATTTTATTTAGCTATTTTTTATTATTAAGGTTTAGGTATCTGTTATCTAAAGGTATTTTTGAAAATATGTTTAGGATAATATTATTTACTTTTAAAATATAAATATATATAAATTAAAATTATAAGAGATATTTAGTAATTAAAACGAGTTAAAAATTAACGTATTTACGGTTAATTATAAATAAGGTTATTTACTATATAGCTTTATATATAAAGGCGTAGTTAGTAAGGATAATAGTTAGATTTTTTTTAACCGATTAAATTATTATTCTCGTTTTATAAATAATTTATATAAAATATATTACTTTAAGTTCTATAGGTTAGTATTTTTTTTTAACGTTTAAGAATATTTTGTTAAAATATATAATAAATTAAATTAATATATAAGGAATTAGGGTTTTTAAGTTTTATTCCGTATTAAGTTTAAAATAAAAAAGTATTACATTATATCCTTTTTTATAAAAGGCGTTTAATTATATAAATAATATACAGAAGGGATTATAATAGAATAAGGCGGTAGATTTTATAAAGGCTTATTTAATATTTAAGAAAAATATTTTTTCTTTAATAGTTAAGTCGATAGTTACCGTATTATAAAAATATTTCTTAACCGACCTTTAATATTTTTTTTATTTTTAAACTTTTATTAATAAGTTAGTTTTTTATTATTAAAAAAAGTTAATTTTTATAATATAGCGAGGGATAAAGTATTAAAAGTAATTTATAGAATTTATTTATTTTTTTAAAACTAAAAGGTTCTTAAGGAAATATATAAGTTTAAATATTTTAATACGATTTTCGGTATTTTAAAATTTAAAAGCGTTTATATTAAAATTTAAAAACTTAATAAATAAAAAACCGACGAATAATTTATTAAAAGAAAGCGTAATATTTTTTTATTTTAAAACGGAGAATATTTATTATAAATAATATATATATTCTTTTTTTATATTTAAAGTAATAATAATATCGTTTATAAATACCTAAGCGTATTTTTAATATTTATAAAGAAGATTATTAATGAATTTTTAGGTATAGGTTAGCGAATTACGAAAATTTATTAATATAATTATTAATATTTTTTATTTACAATAGCTAATTATTGTTAATCGTTTTTAATATTTTTTTTAATTAAAAATTAATAGAAAAATATTTTTATATTAATTTTAGTAATAAAAGCTTTTTTTTTAACTTTTTTTATAATTTTGGATTATAACAGTAATAAGTATACGTTTAAAATTGTGACTTTATTAAGCGTTTAAAAATTTATTATTATATATTTTTTGCGTTTTTTATTTATTTATTTTTATATTACGAAAAGGGGAGCTTTGAATAATATAAAGAATTTGATTTATTTAGCTTATTTTTTTATGTATATATTGTTTATTTTGTTATTAATGAATTGTTAATCCTCGATATTTTATAGGAAGACTCGTTGGTTTATTTTATATTTATAGTAGTTTAAGATAAGCGGAATAATTATTTTTTTTTAATTTAATTTATATAAATTTAGTGAGCTTTTATATAAAAAGAAATTTGGAAACGATTATTATTATTTAGTATATAAATTATTTATTTTAATTGAATATAATAACGTTTTTTTAAGTTTTAATAAAGTTGTTTTTTTTATTTTATTTAATTTTTATTTTTAAATTTTAGTTAAAGTATTTATTAAAAATATTTTTATTTAGCATTAAGTTATAGGTTATAGGAAATACTAATATATCGGTTAGATAGTTAATATTAGACAGAGGCCGGATTATAATATCGGTTTTTATTTATTATAAAAAACTAAGTCGCTAATTACGACGAAGCTTTAAAGGGTATAATAAATGGTTTTTAATATATATTATTAATTAATAACTTATTATATAGTATATTTCGTTACCGTGATTAAGTTTAAATAGTAATAAGTTTATTTTAAATTTTTTATTATTCGTATTAATATGAATATATTAAAGAAGGGTGGGATAGTTTAGTTTTATATCGCTCTAGCGACGTAAGTTCTTAAGGATTATTTAATAAAGATTATTGTTAGTATTTTAAAATTATTATAGTTTTTAATATAGATCTTTTCGTTTAAATTAAAAATATTTATATAATTAAGGATATTAAACTCTTAGCCGATAAGGATTCTTATTTATAAATCCTTAAGTACCTAGGCTCTAAAATATAATTTTACGATAACGATCTTTTTATTAACTTAGCTTGTAATATATAGGTCGAATAGTGCTTATCCTAGGCTTTTTGTTTATTTAATATCGATAAAAAATTAATTAAAAATGCGGTTAATTATATAACTTAATATACAAAGTAAAATATTTTTATAGATAACTAATCGTCCTATTTTTAAGTTTATATAAGCTTATTTTTATAAGCTATAGAAGCTAAGGTTAATTATAATTTTTATATAAATATAATTATAAAATATTGCGTATAAGTTAGCGGTTTATTATAATAAACTTTTTATTATTTTTAATTACGGGTTAATTTTAATTATATTTTAATAAGTTAAATAATAATTTTATTAATACTTTTTTTTTATTTAAAACGATATTATAGGATTTGTAGTTAAAAAAAAGGAAGTAAATATTATTATATTTTAAAATATACTAATAGTTTAATAGAATAATAACGTCGTTAAGGATATTTATTTTTTTAAGCTTTTTATCTTTTATAGTTAAATTATTTTAATTTAATAAGTTTATAGCGTTTATTTATAAATTAATATAGAATATATTTATTATATAAAAACTTTTATTTTATATTTATTTTTAAATAATTATATTAATTATACCGTCCTCGTTTTAAATATAAACGTTTTAAATAATATATATTCCTTTTTTTTAATATTTTTAAATAAGTTGTTTTTATTTTAAGCGATTTAGGTTATTTTTTAAAAGTTATAAATAGTTTTTTTATCAATAAAAAGATTTTTATTACGGCTATTATATTTATTAATTTAACTAATCTATAGACGGTCGTAATTAATAAAAAGGGTTTTTTATTTAGTTTATAATTTCTTTCGGAGCTTTTAGTAATTAAAAATAAATAGATTTAGAATATTAAGTTTTAAATTTAGTAAAAGGGTTAATTTTAGCTTTTAGTTATGATTTTTATTCTCGGTATATATTTCGTTTTTATTTTTTTAGTAATTTATTATTTTTTAAAACTATTCGTTTTAATCAACTATTTTATTTAAATAAGGTTTACCGGCGATAAAGTTAATATTTATTTTATTATAAACTAATCTTAAGAAGTAGCTAGATAAATATCCCGCGTTCTAGGCTAATCGATTAATTTTAATTAAAAAATACTTAATATTTTTATTATTTTTAATATTTTTTAAATTATAATATAGCCGGTTAAGTTATTATATAGCGATAGCTTTTAGTATTTTAAAACGTTAATAAAGGAAAAGAGCCTAGGCTTTGAGACCGTATTTAATATTTTTAAGTTTTTTTTATTATTATATTTTTAAATCGTTAGTATATTATTTATTTACGGTTTTTAATAAGTATTTATTTAAGTTAAAAATAATAGTTTTTATATAAGCAAGAGATTACTTTACGTATTATTAAAAGGCGTTAATAAAACGATTAACGTTAATTTAAATAATTTTTATGTTTTTTATTTTTATATCGTAAATATTATTATATTTAATTATAAGTTTAAATTATCTAATATTTTTTATTTAAAAGCGGAAATTTATTATAAAAATTTTTATCGGTAAAGAAGGTTATAAATTTTTATTATCGTCCGGATTATTATTAAGGAAATTTTTAAAATTTTACGGTAAGTAGCGAGATAGCGGTTTTTAAAAGCCTTATTTTATTATTAAAAAAGATAAGTATTTTATTTTATAGTATAGGGGGTCGTATTCGTAATTAAACTTAATATTAAAGTCTTTTAATTATTTATAATTTACTTTTTGCTAGGCCTATTAATTTAGATTATTTTAGTATTAATTTTAATTAGTTTACTTTATAATTTTATTTAATATTACGCGACGTAAGAAGTCGTAATAGTTATAGCCTTATTATCCCCTGTACTTATTTTTAATATAAATTTTAATATAATTAAGTATAGTTTAGTATAAAGTTCCTTAAAAAATATATATATATTTTTTTTAAACTAAAGTTTTTTAATTTAGTAGAGGGGAGCGTAATTTATTTTTTATATATAGGGATAGAAGGTTATTAAATAAATATGTTATATTTAGTGAAAAGTTAATAGGTTAGGTAAAACCTTACGTCGAACTTTATAACTTTTCTTTTTTATTAAATCGATTTAAAATAAAAAATATTTTTTTTAAGTGCTTTTTTTTTAGTTAATAATTATAATAATATAAGGGTTTTTAATTATTTTATAATAAAAAAGATAAGAGGATTAGTGCTTACTTTTAGCGCAGGGGGAGTCTTTTTTAATCGCTTTAATAATAGCCTCGGTTTATATAAAAATAAATTAAATAGGATTTCCTCCGTAATATTTATAATATTTATAACAAAAAAAAATAGGAGGGCCTTACGTTATTATAAATAAGGGTATATTTTATTTTAATATTTATTTTTATTTTTAAATTATTTAAAGAACGCGGTTTTAAATTTCGATAAGTATATATATTATATTTATATATAAAAAATCTTTTAATATACTTAAACGCTCCTTTTCGATTCGATAGCTACCTTAGCGATACGTAAAATTAATATAATAAGGGCGTTTAATCGGTTAAGTATTTTAAACCGGTAGTAATTTTAAGTATAATAATTAATTAACTAAGCAGCTCGATCGGCGTCTTTTAATAAAAAGATAATATTAAAATCCTAAGGGAGATAAATAATATTATCGCCTTTTATTAATTAAAGATATTTAATAATAAAATTACGGCTTTTTAATTAGCTTATTTTTTAAATAAGGTCGATATTTTTTAATTAGCTTATTAAATTTAAAAAAGTTAACGCTTTTTAACTTATTTTTTTAAAATATAAATATATTACTTAGTTTATTAAAAAAAAGTTATATTATTAATTATTATACGCTTTTATATAATAAAAATAAAAAAATATATTAATACTTTTTTTTAAGATTTTTTTATAAATTTCCTAGCGAAATCTTTTAAATATATTATAAAAATTTTAAAAAAAACTTTTAAAAAATCTTAAGGATTTTTTTATAATTTTTTTTAAAGAAAACGAAAAATTTTTTAAAGATTTTTTTATAATTTTTTTTAAAGAAATCTTAGGGAAATTTTAAGGAAATTTTAAGTTTTTTTAAATATTTTTTTTAAAAGAAATCTTTAAGAAATCTTAGGAATTTCGCGGCCTTTTTTTTTTTTAAATAACTATATACGAAAAATAGGAAATTTAGTTATAGACTGTAATATATTAACTCTTTTTTAAATTTTAGTTTTTTTTTATATACTTTTTCCTAAGGGGTTAGGTATATCGTACAAGGGACGTTAGGTTCGTTAGGTTTGTTAAGGTTTTTTAAGTTCTCTAAGTTCTCTAAGTTTTCTAAATTCTCGATATTTAATCGTAACGTAAAGGCTTTAACTTTTAATATTTTAGATAAGGAACGATTTTTTAATTAAATAGAATAGTAAATAACTTCCGGCTAAAGGTTCTAGGGAAAAGCTAAGACTACGATTAACTCTAAAGCCTTTTTAATAATAATTTTTAAGATTTAATTTATTATTAAGAGCTTTTAGATTATTATTATAACTTTGTCCCTTATAATCCGATTAACCTTTTTATAAGTTCTTTTTATATAATAGTATTATATAGCTATAGGTTTAAGATAATAATTAATTTTCGTTAGTTAATTACCGATAGTACCGATATAGAATTCTTAATTAAAACGGTAGGCCCTAATTATAATATTAAAAGCTTTTTTAATATCTTAATAAAATGTTTTAAAAACCTTAGGAAGTGCTCCTTTAAAAATAATAAGTGCTCGAAATATAAAGTATATAATATCGTTAATAATAAATAAAAAATATTTTATATCGTCGTATCCTTAAATAAGGTACGGTCTTTACGTATCTATACATATTAAAGCTCTAAATTCCTTCTCCCGTTAAGTAATTAGGTCCCTAAGAACCTTATTTAGAGCCTTAATAGATTAGTATATTAAATAAATCTCGTTAATATTAATCTTTTTTATAATATTGGTTTTAGTAATATTAATCTTAGTACTAACTTCCAATAGTTAAATTATATTATAAAGATTAAAATATCTTAATCTACGGTACTAAAGCTAAACTTTATCGTCGTACGTAACGAGTTTAGTAAATAATAATTTAAAAATAACGACCTTTTCGGTAGTTTTTAATTAAAAGTAGAAAAGTTTATTATATTATTTAGCATATCCGACTAGTTTTTTACTACTCTCGATAATAATCTACTCGGTATTTTATATTTTATAAAGTTTTCTTTTAATAACTAGTTACGAAAGTAATATAATATTATAACGTGCTTTAAATATAAAGGTAACTTTTATAAGGTTAAGAGGTCTCTTAGTCCCGTCTAAGCTTATTAGGACGAAACGAATATTACCTCCCCTTTTTATTTTTAAAGAAGCGTTCTTATTAATAAAGCTAATATTTATATTAATTAGTTATAGTATATTAAACTATTTTTTATTTTTAAATAGATAAATATCGGCGCCGGAGTTTAAAAAAACAATATCGGAGCTATTTAGATCTTGAGTTTAAAATATATTGTATTTTAATAGTCTATAAAAAAAACATTACCTTTTAGTAAACTTTTTTTTTTTTATATACTTTTTCCCTTAGCTCCCCCTATTTAATAATCTCCCTTTTACATTTTATCTAAAGTATCGCGTTAATAAAAGAACCTAAAATCGAGGGGTTAAAAAAAAGTAGCTTATTATCGAGATGTCTATTTAGACTAATAGAATTATTATAATTATCGTCGTTTAGATTCTTATCTATTACTATATTAATATCGGTATCTTTCTTTTTAATAAGGCTATTACTAATTTTAATAAGGGTCTATATAAAAAGCTTCGGAGCGCTTTTTATATTATAAAATACTTTTTATACTAATATATAAAATAAGAAATAAATCTCGACTATAATACTAAAAGGCTTGTTCGAAATATCGATTATTAAAATATATTAACCGTCGATTTAGTCCCGATTTTAAAAAACGATACGGCCGGTATTAATTATTTTGTATACTATTTTTTAAATTATTTTAATAAAGCGATGCGATGTAGGCTCTTATTACGAAAAATCGGGATTATTCGTAGTAATAATAGTTTAGGTAACGTTATTATTTATATCGTAGTTAATAGTGTATCTAAAGATAACTATAATTTCTTTATTATTACTAGTTATAGATCGGTAAAAGGAAAGAAAAGCCTTACCGTCGGTTATAATATAAAGTTCTTTAGGCTTAGATTTAGTAAAAAATAATAAGTTAACGGTCTTATCGTTTTTAGGACTTTCTTTATCTTTTTTAGCCTTCTACTATTTTTCCCTTAATGCTTTAGGTGCCTTTTTTAAATGATTATACTAGTATTCGTTTGCTTTATATCCTTACTTCCCGTAGCCGGAATATTATAATTATAACTTATCGCTATCCCTTTTTAACCGCCTAGATCCGTTTTAACCGCCGTTTTTATTACCTATATCCTAATTATTATTATTATTATTATAATTACGGTAGGATTTAATACTTTCTTTTTTTAAAAAAAGTCGGTTAAAGAGGAAATCTAGGTCTATTTTGTGGTCGGCTTATTAGGCTCGGATCTAATCGTATTAACTTTTAAAATTATTATAAGATCGTAATAGTCCGACAAGTAAATTTAATACTAACTGCCTATTTATATATATTTAACTTATAAAAGTAAGGTCGGCCTTAAATTATCGGTATTTATTAAGAAAATCGATTATACTATCGCTTCTTATAAGGCATAGCTTAGCGATTTTTTTAAAAAATTATTCTTAAATTAATTCCTTAGCGATTATATAACGACTTTTAATTTATTAAAACGCGTCGTAAGCGTTATTTATATTTTCGATTTCGGTAATAATTTTAAAACTAACTTATTTAAGGAGAAGGTTAAATATAAAGCGAGATTTTTTTTAATATTTTTCCTACTTCTTAACTTTTATTTATTATTTAATAAATGTTTAGGCGGGATCGGGGACTAGTTTAAATAATAATAACTTTTCGCTTCTAGATTCTAACCTTATAATTAGTCTTATATATATAAATGTAATATAGACGATATAAAAGTCCTCTTTAGGTTTAGAAATATGTTTTTTTTTTTATTTAGGACGGTTTAGATATTAAATACTTTAGTAGCTCGGTGGAAATCCTTTATTTATTCAAAATAATTAAATTTACTTTAAAATTATTTAATAATAAGAAGTTTTTTAGTAATTTTTATAGTAATAAAATATTTTATATAAAGATCGTGTTTAGTATTATATTTAAAATAGGATAGTATAGCGTAAGTAAAAAAAACGTCTTTTTTTAAAATAATTTCTTTTAATAACTTAAAAGAAGAGTTCTGGGCTTATAACTATTTATAATATAGGTTTAGTAGTTATCTATTGATGTGGATGAAGTAGGAGAAGATCCATCCTCTAAGAGGGATCTCTCTAGTGCCTTTATATGGGCCTATCTAACAAAGGGCTGCTGCCTCTAGCAGCCTACGTACCTGAACCTTCCAGAAGGGACAGGTGTCTTGGGGCACCTTTTTTTAACTAACTTCGAGGCATTCCCTCCTAAGGTTCCATGGGGGGTACAACGCCGGTTCAAAAGTCTAGTTACAGCAATAAATATTCCCTTACCAAAATCACGAATGCCGAGATACCCTTCTTTTCTTTATTATCTTAACTACGTATAATAACTTTAATAATTAAAAAAAAAAAATTAATAATTAAAAAAAGTAAAAACTTGATGTTTAAGAAGCTAACTTTATAAGTATATATAGTAAATTAACGTATATAAGTAGCTAATAACAAGGGGTGTTTAGGATTATTTACCGTAACCAGACTTTCAAACCCACGTTATCCAACAAGGTTCCTTGAAAGTGTGGCCAAGGGAGTTCTCACCGCCTGCCTAATCGGCAGCTCCCACCGTTCCCCTCCATGCAGTACCGCCCAGTCGCATCGCAAATTTTGATTTTCAGGCGGCCAATTGCTCACCTTCAGCGCATATCAGACGACTCCTCTTCCGTGCCGTCTCTATGCCCGCGGACGATTGACTGTGCATACTTCTTCTCTGTCTCTATACTTAGAGACAGTTGATCGGATTCAACCAGAGACCGACAATGAGCAGGCCGGAAAAGAAAACCAAAACCACAAAGCGCGAGGAGTATCGCAATGCGCGTAACCAGGATGGCATGGCTGAGCTGCCCAAAAAGAAGTTCTATCGTCAACGCGCTCATGCAAATCCCTTCTCGGACCATCAATTAGTCTAGTTGAGTCTCAATGGTCATACCGCCCTCTCGCCTCTACTCTCTCGCTAACCGCCACCGTCCCAATCACAGCCCAGCCAGCCCAGACTCCATGAATTGGACACAGTACTATCCCGCCTTCGCAGCCAATAACGAGACTCCTCCCACCGATCCCACAGTTACAGAAACCACAACTCTGGATGCCTCGAAGCCGAAAACGCGCAGTCTCAAGAAGGACGTGGAGGTCGTTGACATTGGCTGCGGCTTCGGAGGCTTGACCGTAGCACTGTCACCGATCCTCCCAGAGACCCTCATTCTCGGTATGTGGACTCTGCTAGCTTGAATTCGGTCAACCCGCTGACCTTTATCTCCTTCACAGGCCTCGAGATCCGGACCTCGGTTACGGAATATGTCCAGGAGCGTATCAAGGCTCTTAGAGCCCAAAATCAGGAGACTGGCGGGTACCAGAATATCAGCTGCCTGCGTGCCAATAGCATGAAGTTCCTCCCCAACTTTTTCAAAAAGGCACAGCTCTCAAAGATCTTCATCTGCTTCCCTGACCCGCATTTCAAAGCACGGAAACATAAGGCCAGAATCGTGTCCACGACACTCAATTCTGAGTATGCCTTTGCGCTGCGCCCGGGAGGCATCGTGTACACAATCACTGACGTCGAACCCCTACATCAGTGGATGGTTGGCCACTTCAACGCACATCCCTCATTCGAGCGCGTGCCTGAGGATGAACAGGAGGCGGACGAGTGTGTCAAGGTGATGGCGTCCGAGACGGAAGAGAGCAAGAAAGTGACGCGGAATCAAGGCCAGAAGCACATCGCGCTTTTCCGCAGGCTGGAAGATCCTCCATGGTGAATAATAAGGACTGGAGCAGAATGATGGCGGGATGACTCTCTGGTAAGAGAGATCTCGGTGCTAGGTCTCGAAAAGTTCAAACAATACCCCCTTCTTCTCGTAGTAGATTCACAAAGACAACTGGATTAGGTCTCAGTCTCAATGGCACTGTGATCATGCCAAGAAAGCGAATCAGGCCAAGCCCAGGCCAATCCACGCTTGGTCATGGTCATCTTACATTCAAGCTCGACGGTCGAATAAGTTATATCCTGCTTGTTTCGGCCGAAAAGCATCTCCTCACCGTAATTCCATGCTACAGCGATGATGCTCGGATAGTTGCATACCCACTCACACAGTGTACCAGGCGTGCCAGGCGTATGTAGGGCCCACCGAGACTCACGCTGCGGCCCGCAAGAATTCACCAAAAGTCGCTAAGCTCTCTCAGGTCAGTGCCTAAGGTACCTCACTATGTAAGTATAAAGCGAACATATGGCACACGGTACTTTCCACTATAAGGCAGCGGGCACGCCGGTAAGGGAATGTCAGGTACATTACATCGAGGTACATGCTCCCATCTTCCTTGCACCGGGAACAAGCGTCGAACGGCCACACCTCAATCATCCGCCATCCACCATCCACACGTGTCTATCGACCCGCACCCTCACGTCTCCTTGAATCGATAAGACCCAGCCAAGTCGACCTGTTCACCCCGTTCAATCTTCCCGACCCAGCAGCTCCCGAGAGTACCGCAAATTTCGACGACGTACAATGTAGCGACAACCCATCGCCCTTCGATACCGATCTGGATATGGCCCTGCAAGGAAGAGAACTGATCCTTGCCGCCATCACATGCTTCATAGCCTGGGGCTACGCCGTCAGCTGGGTCCCGGTCTTGAGATGGGTAGGATACGCCTTGGTCGGAGGGGGCATCTTGACCGTTGTCGCCTTGCTCACCCTCGTCCTCACTACGTCGCGTGGCTTCAGGCGCGGTTTGCGACACCGATCCCCGCGTCCAAATGGCCCTGCATTCCTCGCACCCAAGGCCTGGACCCAACAGGTCTCAAGCCTTCGAGCACGGCAGGCCTACTCGAAAGTTGCCCTCGACCCCAACTCCAGACGCATCTCCAAAGCCCTCGACGACCTCCTTGAACTCATCATACGAGACTTTGTCAGCTCTTGGTATTCCAATATCAGCAAGAACCCGGTGTTCTCCAATGAGGTCGATAAAGCTGTGCGCGATGCCCTCATCCACATCCGAGAGCGCCTCCTGGAGCTCGACCTCGTTGACATCGTCACAACACGAGTGGTTCCGTTATTGAACGCACATTTCCGTGATTTCTACGAGGCTGAGCGAGCTGTTCGAGGGAAGAAGCTCAATCGATCGGTGACGGAATCGGAGGAGCTGGATCTCGCAATTGCCTCTAAATACAAGGATGGGAAGCTTCACCCAGCAGCTTCATTGTCATTCCCCGACACGAAGCTTGTGCAACAAGATTATTTGCGAAACATGGTCTCTGGCATTCTGCCAAAAGTCCTACAGCCCAACGTGCTGGCCAGTCGAGCCGTCTCAAGCATCATTCGAGAGATCGTGGCTTGCGCTGTGCTGTTTCCCGTTATGCAAATCCTGGCTGAGCCCGATACCTGGAATCAAGTGATGGAAAACTATGGACGTTCGATGTTGCAAGATCGGTCGACAGTCCGGAAGTTAAGAGCGGCGTTGGATCAACATGCTTCTCCACTGCCAAGGTCCAGCAAGGCTGCCATTATACCCCGTCTCTCGCCCACCGACAGCGAGAGAAAGTTCGAAAAGTTTATCCGCGCAATACGGAAAGTCAGCAATCTCTCGGATGCTAGGCGGCTACGGAGCGAGGTTGCGAGCCAGCTGAAGCGGGACTCTCTAGAGGAAAACCAGGATCAGGTCTACCTCAGACGACTAGAGATGGGCAAGCGACTACTGGATCAGCGCGTTCAGCTTCTTGCCGTCGGCGGAAGTCGACAGACGTCTGCGACTTTACCCGCCCGTCCGTCCGGTGCTCCACAGGCACCCTCCAAGCTCGAGAACGCATCTCTCGTTGAACTGCTTCGGGATGCATCAGGCTTATCGTATTTCATGGAGTTTATGGACCGTCACCGCATGATGCCTCTGGTCCAATTTTGGCTAGTTGTTGACGGCTTCCGCAACCCTTTGGAGGATGAGGGTCAGGACGACGAGCATCTGCCGTCCAATTTGCCGATGTGGACAGATTCTGACCGTCTGGATTTGGCCCAGATTGACCACGCATATCTATCCAAGTCCGAACTGAAGGTTTCAAACGCTTCTCGAGATGAGGTCCGCGTTTTCCTGAGCGCTGGTAAGACAGCTACTCCTGAGCAGTACTACAGAGCTCGCAGAGCGATTTTGAGGGCTCAGGCAGCTGTTTTGGACGCAATGCAAGCCCAATACTTCCAGGCCTTCAAGAAGTCTGATCTCTTTTACAAGTGTCTGGCCGCACAAGAAGCATCAGCAACAAGCGCACCTCTCCCCGCTGCAGAGCCGTCGGCATCCACTCAAGGACATCCGCCGACGTATCGAAGCTCCCATTCTTTCCAATTCAAGCCTAATCCCGTCACCCGTATAGCCCCTAGGCTAACACGACCGCTGTCAAGGCGAGCTGGTTCAGTGTCGGATTTGGCCAGCCTAAGCCCAAACGGCAGCGGTTCTGAATCGCTTTCTAAGCAACGTCGCTCCTTCGAGGAAGACGCTTCAACCCCGCTGTTCGACGACGATGACTTCGATCAAGAGGGTATGATGGACTCGATCCAAAGCCTTGACCAGGACGCAGGCAAGCCTCCTGTGCCAGATACGAACGTGGTGCAAGCAATGGAAGAAGCTTTGAACAATATTATGGAGGACAATCGGCCGCAAACAGCCGAGGAGTTTAGAGAATCACTGTTTGGTGCGGATGATCAAGTCGACCGGTCAAGTCTGTTTTCTGGAGATAACGAATCCCTCCGCGGATCACTTGAAATGGCAAGGCCTGCACCTTCCTCCAAGGAGGTTGATAAACCAAGTCTGGCATCTCTGGGCCTTGTGAGTGCGGCATCTCGCATCGGAGTATTCGTGGATGACGATCTTTTCGGTGATGAGGACAAGTACCTCTCTGACGAACGAGATGATCCGGAAGAAGAGGCGAAAGGCGATGTGGAGGACGAGATCCAGGAGGCGGCTCCAGGCGATCTCGGACTAGCAGAAGCTATTACGGCTTTGTCTAATGACATCGACCGCCTCGTAGCACAAGATGCTATAGTCGAGTCACTGACGAAGAAGGCAGAGCTCACCAACAACACGGCGGAGCTTCGTATCCTGCGGAAATCCAAGGCGAGTCTGCAACGCGAGATCCGGCGCAAGGAACTTCAAAGGCAACAGTACGTTGTTCAGGAGAGCGACAACAGCCTGTACGGGCGGTCAACGATCAAGATCAAGGCCATACAAGTGGGCAGGGAAGACGATGGGAGGGAATTCGCTCTGTATGTGATTGAGGTACAAAGAGATGCTGGAGAGAAGATGCCAGCCGCGACGTGGATGGTCACTCGCCGATATAGCGAGTTCCACGAGTTGCACCAGAAACTTCGCTCAAGATATCCATCTGTTCGCAATCTTGAATTTCCCAGGCGAAGGATGGTCATGAAGTTCCAGAGTGAATTTCTTCGCAAGCGACGGACTGCCCTTGAGAAGTATCTCCGGGATCTCCTCGAGCTTCCAGAGGCTTGCAGGAGTCGGGACTTGCGAGCATTCTTGTCGCAAAGTGTGATAGCGCAAGGTCAAGATATTGTGGACCGCGAGGACAAGAAAGATATGATCACGAGGTTATACGACTCCGTTACGGATGGCATGGAAGACATCCTGGGCAACATTCCTGTTCTGGACCAGTTGTCTCTGGCTGGTCAGAATCTCATCGCGGCAGCCACAAACCAGCTGAATGCTATGCCACTGCCTGCTAACGAGGACGGTGTCGGCGCTGCTGAGGCTGAGGCTGAACTGAACGCTTTCGAGAACAAGGAGCTAGAGTCTTTCATCAAGCCTATCTGCGACATCTTCCTGGAAGTCTTTGAACTCAACCGAGGTAATAACTGGCTTAGGGGGCGTGCTGTGGTCGTTGTCCTTCAACAGCTGCTAGGCGGAACAATCGAGCGTAAGGTTCGAGACAACGTCAAGATGCTCGTACAAGAAGATGCCATCATTAGGTATATCGCCCTGCTCAGGGATAGCATGTGGCCCGGTGGGGAGATGAATAAGAATAAGCAACCCAGGACGGCATCGGAGAAGAAGAAGACGAGAACGGAAGCCAGCTTGATGTTGGCTACTCTTATACCCGACCTAGCAGGAAGCGTTGTCGGAAGAGTGAATGCTCAAGCAGCCAGCCGGCGTGTGTTTGCAACCTTTAATAATTCGAGGCTCAAGTAAGTTGTTCATCCAAAGCCAAGTTGCTGCTAGTTGTCACATTCCTAACAGGATATCTGTTCTCAGCGCACACCTAGCTTTTACATTCATGGATGAACTGATAGAAACTTTATTTGGCTAAGACGCCGTCTTTATGCGTCGTTTGTCAACTTGACACTCTTGGGTTGCCTTGACAGATGGCGCGGCATAAAGTCCGACATGCATCCATTCAGCCCAGCTCGGCACGTGTCAGGAATGATTATGAGGTTGCATGAGCAGGCGTCTGGTTTATGAATACTCAGTCGGAGACCGCACAGTGGTACAATAGGGAAGAGGAGGACGGGCCAAGAAGTGGCAAATAATTATGAAACGGCAAGAGATACGAGACTGAGCCCATCACGAGCTCCACGAGAATAGAAAGTTCACCAATGATCGCTGTTGTTCGAACACAGCTGGCCAACCGCATGAGGAAGCTGGGCAGAAACCCCCCACTGTCATCATTCGTAAGGCCAATGAAGCATAAGACACATAAGTCACTGGTGATTGAATTGAACGTATGGAGTCCGAGAGCCAGCACGCGCATGCGCAACTCCATTTGACTGAGGGTGTCAGTTGGCACTTGCCCATTACGCAGGGGTCATTGGATCTGAAGTCCCTGAACCGCGAGAGGGCAGTGGTCTCAATAAGCTTCTCCGTTGACAAGTAAGCAAGGTGGTGGGATTTCAGCGGAAAAGGAACAGCAGAGGTCCGCTCTGGTCACAGAACCAGGTTTTAAACGAACAAGGACGCCTTCGCTGGTTTGTGAGTTTCGAGGCCGGGCTGACCTAGGTTTCGGGTTTCAACTATCCCTGAGAGCTGACAGCTCGGTTGAGATTCCGATGATTAAAATAGACATCAAAATATGGATGTATTGGTCATTGAACGCTCGTTATGACTTGGGTCGGGTCAACTTCGGAACAGCTGCACCGCACATTGGAGTATCGAGCATCGAGAGAGCAACTGCTAGCTAATGGAGTATTATCAGATCGTGGACTAATTGGATGGCATGCGTGCGATTGACTCTCTCTACATTGCCATCCCTGATTTGCCACGGGTAGCTGTTGCGGGACAGAGGTGGAGAGTGGTGCGAAGGTGACCTGAGGTTGGTCGCACAAGTTCCAGAGTATTATCAGGTGGAGTCAGCGTGCTGTGAGGTGCTGTCTTGGCACACTTGGCTCCTTGCCATTGCATCTTCCGATTTCCCTCATGGCCATGTTAATCTCGGTTTGGGTTTTCGAATGTGGCCACGAATTGGACGTGTCCTGGAGTCTAACGCCCTATTGCGGGTTCGTGAAACGGACGAGTGCTGGGCTTGGATACCAGATGCAGCGGGTCGTACGGGAAAAGGGGTGGTACCGATCTGGCGACGAGGTCGGCCTTGTGTCTCTCTCTGTGCTGAGACTTTCTGTAGTTACCGAACGAGAACCCTGACGTGTTCAGTCTGTCATCAACATCAATATGTCGTACCCAAGGTCCAACGTCCCGCAATGCAGGACGATGTTGGGATATAAATGGAGCTGGTTGTCTTTGAGATCTCACTTATTCCCTCCCCCATTATTTTGGTACGTACGGGAGGGGGTTGAAGTTGCGCCACCGGCTCGGACGTTTGAAGCCATAGAAGAAGAAATATAAGGCCTGGAAAGAAGAAGGAGGAGGAGGAGGACGGGAGAAGAAGCGCTACAGCGACCGTTGGAGTTAATCACAAGTTACGGATCTGCAGAGTGTGTCAATAACCGCCTGCATGAGCCGAGCCAGCCTGGGACACCTTTTTGGCTGCGATCAACGACTATAGACTCATAGAGTGTATCTACTGCAAACCATTTTTGTCGTCCAAGGCACCACAGTAACGGCAGCTATATCACCGAGCTCCTTGACGCACATACGGCCGTCTCGTGTTGGTTCTATTGTTGAGAAGCTATACGGAAGCTGACAGCCCTCATACCTAGGCCATAAGATTCCTGACACGATAGACTCGTGGAGCCGGGTGGAATTTTGTTTCAGAGCCCTTGGGCGTGATATTCTCCTTTCATAGAGGTCCAGATACCTGAGCCGGGTGAGAGCGATGTATCTAACTGGTGGTACAAAATAGCAAGGCACCATTTTAGAGCTCAAATGCCAGACGAACGAAAGGCTTTGGAGGCTTCAGGCTTCATACAAAGGATTTCATAAAGTATGAAGCTATATGATAACTTGAGGGCTCATGTATTAGAGCTTTGTAAGTAAATAAGTATTTTGAGGGACTGAGGGAGACCAGATATTCGGTGTTCTGCTACCTTAACTTAAGCTAATGTACCGAGGTACCTCAGGTTCCCACCATGCCTACCTTAGGTTGTCAGGTACGGACTGGGATCACGAGCTGAGGAGCCTAGATCACACGCGATCATTGGCCGATGCCACCTTTAGTCCGGGGGGCAGGCGCTCCCCTTAAAGGTACCTTGGGGCCAGAAACAGAAGGCCGCAGCTGGGCTGGCGACCCATCACGCCCAGATTTAGTGTCTCCTCTGCGCCTCCCCTCCAGGCCCATGTCTGTTTCTCTTTTTCGCTCCACCCTCCATCTGTCGAACTCATAGCTCCTGGTGTTTTCCGTGCTCCTTCTTCTTTTTTTATTGAAGAAGGGAAAAAAAAAGCCAAGCTTCCTCTCCTCCCCTTCTTGCTACCTAGTTGGTTCGCAAGGAACATAAGGTACCCGCCTTATGTACCGCGGTACCTCAAAGAAGTGAGGAGCCTCACCCGCCTCTTAGCTACCTGAGGTACGGATGCCGAGTAATATCAAATACCTTTGCCTGAACACCTTCCTCTCTCACCTTGTCCCATTCTCCTCAAACCACCATAACCACAACCATTCCCAAACCCCCTCCTCCTCCTCCTCCTCCTCCTCCTCCCCCCCCCCCCCCCCCCTCCCCCCCCCCCCCCCCCCCCCCCCCCCCCCTCCCCCCCCCCCCCCCCCCCCCCCCCTCCCCCCCCCCTCCCCACCAAATACCTCCTCTTTTTCCCCTCTCGCACCCAGCCCCCCCCCCGTCCACGCTCCCCCCGGGGGGGGGGGCCGGTGCCGGCGGGCTGTGTGTCGGTGTCGTGGTGAGACGTTGATTGGCTCGCGCGGTGCTGTAGAGGTTTCGAGGGGTGTGGGCAGCCGCCTGAGGTCGTCGGAGCTGGGGTACGGAGATGTGCGTAGGATAGGGAGGGACGAAGCCTCACGCTGCGGCGGGAGGTACGGGTGCGCCCTGTAGGGAGAGGTTGGGGAGTATGGGAGCAAGGGGCGG
>NW_019173167.1:0-54691 GCF_001831195.1 Colletotrichum orchidophilum | reverse complement strand
GTCTTGCCCCCCACACCGACAAAGCCATATCCAACGCCTCCCTCCGGCTTCCTAACCTATACCCCCCCACCCCACCCATACCACACACCCCCCACCCCCCCCCTCCACCCCCCCCCCACCCCCCCCGCCCCTCCCGCCCCGCCCCTACTCGTGCCCCCACGCGCCACCCTCCCCCTCCGCGCGTCGCTCTGGGCCCTCTCAGGCGACGTAGCACCCACGCCCCCCCCCCCCGCCTCCCCCCCCCCCCCCCTCTCCATCTCCCCCCCCCTCTCCATCTCCCCTCTCCCCTCTCACCTCTCCTGAGTCCTGGGCCTTGGGCTCGTTGCTTGACCGGTTCCTACGGGCGTAACGAGGCAAGGGACTGCCACTACGACTGAGACCGCATCTGCAGCTACTTGGAGGATTCACCACTCTCTCATCTTCATCTCCTCCCATGCACCTCTCGCCAATACCATCGCCGTCGCCAACGCGCCATTGCATGCGTGTTCGCCGAGTCGTTGCCCCCCTCGTGCCAGCCTGAGATCCGCTTTTTGGCCGTCTGCCGCTCCCCCCCCGGCCGCACCCCGTCGATTGTCATTCTCCATCCATCGGATTCTCTCTCTCCTTGCCTTCAATCACTCGCTCCCTTACCTTAGCTCCTCCTCTGGCCTTATCCGCCGTCCCTCGTGTGTTTCTGCTAGAATTTGGTCTTATCTCTTTTCTCTTTCCCCTACCCCCGTCACTTGGTTCAACTCAACCCCCTCTCCACCCGTCCCCATCTCCCAAGTTCTGTTTTCCCCTGCCCAAATCCTACAAACTTTTCCTGAGTTATGACCGGGACGTTGCCTCTAGCACTTCTCTAGCTCAGTCAACGCCAGCGCCAACGCCAACGCCAACGCTTGCCTTTCCTCAACGTCTCGACTCGTGAATCCCTCCTTGGTCTGGCCAGCATCACCAAGCTTGCTTTCTCCCACAAAGACCCACTTGGTCTACCTTGAAATGGTTCACTGAGCTGCTGTCACCACGGTCCTCGCTTCAACGTCGGAGCTTCGATATCCAACGGTTGCCCTCGCTCGAAACGACAAGCCAACCGTTTCGACTTACTATTCCAACTTGGCACGATACACTTCACGACTTTCACGTATCGTATCTGTCTTATTGGGTTCATGACTTCGGCCGCACCACCTCTTTCAACATGCCTCTGGACATCAACTCGTTGCTCAACCCTGAGAAATCCGTCAACCGTGAGACGGAGGCCCTCATGATGTTCACAAGCATATTTGATGAATTCAGAAAGACATTTCCGAGGCACAGTCAAAAGGAGGGCGAATTGGCGTACATGGCGGACGTTACGATGCACGTATTCGATGCCTTCAAGAGGTTTACCGACGACTACCTGACAAAGGATCGCTTGGAATCGACAGGGCACAATCTTGTAGACCAGGCATACCGCGCCAATGGGTTCAACGACATGGGCATCCTCGAATTTGCGAAAACTCAACACAAAATGCTCAAGTGCGTAAAGATAGATATTCTTTCACCGCGGAAGGTGCGCAATGCTGACGGCATTCTAGCAACATGAAGAATGAGATCAACAACGGTGCAGCCAATCTGAAGACTATCAGAGATCGCGCGTCTCCACAACAAAACAGATGTCCTCCAGAATATAGACAATACCCTTTGGCTTCGGATTCCAGCTCTAGGTCGTCATTTTCCCATTTAGGATCGCGTTCAACAACGGGGTTTTCTGCGGTGGGATCTCAGGCATCTTTTTCTGACAGCTCACGCACCTACCACCCGTCTGATGGCGACAGACGATCAACAAGCCCGCCATCTCCACTTGACGAGGAGGAGGACGACGACGACGAGGTAGCAGATGCGGACGACTCGGACGACAGGAATTCGAACCGCGTAGACATGGACTCTCTTCGACACAGAGGCAAGGGCGAGTACAGATGCCCGTACTGGAGGACGTGTCAAAAAGGGGGCCAAAATATTAACGGAGGGCCCAAAATCTTTCACCGCAACTGCATGTACAGGTAAGACTTGCTAGTTCCATTCCTGCATCCGACGCTAAGATGAGCAGGCAACACTTGCAGAAGCATTCCAAACCTCACAAATGCCAGTTACCAGGATGTCCGAATAAGGACGGGTTCGCCAGGAAGGACCAACTAGTTCGACATCAGCAAAACGTGAAGCACGACCAGCCCTTGCCGCTTCCTGGGCCCCGAAGGTAGTATTGCGTCCAGACCCTTGTATTCGCCTGCAGCCGGGTTGCTCTCCGAGTTGGCAACCGGGAAGACATCAGGGGCAGGCAGGGTGAATTCTTCTTACAGCACGACATGATGATTGGGGGCAACAGCGGCTTTTTTCTCTCTTGCTTGGTATAAGGGGCAGGCATTTTATGGCGTTGGGCTAGCACAATGTATCATTACTCTCAGGTTAGCAGGGGTCAGCAACAGTCATTGTGGATTGGGTTGCGCACATGATGCGCCTTGCATGGAGGAATCGGATGGTTGGAGCAGTCTGGTTCTTGACTATCGAGTGGTTGGCTGCTGTATGAGGGCACCTTAGGGTTTAGCCTATGGAAAATTAGCACGGGAATGCGTGCATGAAGTATCACGGATCACGATGCTGGTTACCAAATATATTTCTGTTGGCGAAATAACCACGCCAAGTGGACGACTCTCTCTATCCTTGCGCTGCGCCGTCTCTCGAAGAAAACTCGGAAGATTCTAACAAACAGCGGACGGAGGAGACGTTCCAGTCGGCAACATCTGCAGGTGATGCCGATTGGTATTCTTCGGCCTCTGCGGTGTGCCAGTGAAACATGGGCAATCTCATGCGGGCGCCATCGAAGATGGTAGTCGACAGTCTCTTGTAGGTGGGTGGCATGCCTGCCGATGAAATTGGTCGATACTGACTCATTGAAGCAGAGTCGACAGGATGTCGTGTTGTTTCCGAGCTGTGGAATCACTTGGGTTACTAGGTACACAGCTTACGCTTGCTACGGAATTCTACGACGCTCGAGATGGGGATTGGCATGCGCATACAAAGAGGAGAGGGCGTATTGCCGGCATGAGATGCCAGGACGTGGACCGGCAAGACGGCTCAAAAACCTGGAAAGAGAGTAGGGCTCACTAAGAACAAGCGGGAGATGTGCCGTGGCCGTCAGCTTGTCCCCCTCCCCCCTCCCCCCTTCCCCCGTTGTAAGTTCTGGACCTGCAGGGCTTGGGGGGTGAGGAGGAAGAAGGGCACGAGAGGGCTGTGGCTGTGCAAGGGCTCGAAAGCATGCCTGGGCTGTCATCAGATGTCGTGTCGTACGGGGAGGGACACTGGCGAAGCTGGGTGCAACAACACCTCGTGGGCAGATCGTCTCCCTAATGAGATGGGCGAAGGGACATCAACACCTGAACCCTTACATGGCTGCCCTCTCTCGCATGCAATTGTCTGCACTCTTATGTATAAGCGATTGGCCACGGGACAGCGGTAAGCGTCTATGATGGTTTCACGAGGCAATTGCCTCGCCTTTTGACATGCACCTTTGGCTCAAATGGGCGAGAATAGCAATGTCAGATCATCAATGGGAGAAAACCCTATACGAGGAGGAATGGCAAATACAGACGCCGCAGAGAGGAAGAGAGAGAGAGGGAGAGGGAGAGATAGGCAGGCGCAGAGACGAGGGGAAGCACAAGTAGAGACAAGAAGGAGTTTAGTTGGTTGGGAAGAGACCTTTTTTTTTTTTTTAAACACACTAGCGCGGGGAGGGGCAGAGAGATGATGGGTGGCGCACGAAGCCATAGTGCCCAGGCTTGGCCATGGATTTGATGGAACATAGTATTTCTAATAGCACCGACCCAAATCTCGAATTGGCCATGCTGACTGAAGCGAATTCCGGTAGGGATGCGGTCGATCGAGTCGGGGTGCCCCTAGCCAATCGCGCCAGAAATGTCTCTCTCTTGCCGCTCGCTGGAGAAGAAGAGAGAAGCCGCAGGACATAGCGTTAGAGAGAGAGAGAAGACAGAGAGAGAGACAGCAAGGGATTGGCCCATAGGCTGGCTATCGATTAGATCAAATGCTATGGTAAGAAGACCGCTTCAACAGAAGTTGGAACATGGCGTATGTTGGGAAGTACAGTCAGACAACTTCCTACTTGTTAAGGTAGGTAATTGGACCCAATACCACCCGAAAAACAACGGTAAAAGCAACGAGAAAACGGCCAGTCCGTCCGCAAGAGGAACAATGTCCGGAAGAGTCTTGAATTGTGTGTGCAACTCGCAAGTTTGCTATCTGGACACCCGTTGGTGCTGCTAACTCCGAGACTACGTCGAATAATAATGGTGCTCCTGTCGGCCATGAAGCAAGACTGGATGGGACTACCACCTCAATCCGAGGTAGACTTGCGAGGAGGAATGATGCTCGTGGGCTTTTGATGGAGTTGTTGGGCTATCCGTACGAATACAAATTGCACGATACTGGATTCGTCGTGAACTGCGTTAGTGATATGGAGAATCTTCAAGGGTTGTTTCTCGCCCTAAGCGTTTTCTGGCATCTTGGCATTTTCTCTTTGCAGAGTAAGGTAGATGGATACCTGATATTGACCTTTTTTTGTCGAGATATCGTTTGATCCTACCTCCCCTTTGCTGAGAAAAGAACGCTAGGCTGGGGGTGTTCATGACAGAAGCCAAGGGTAGTTGAAGATATTGAGCTCTGATTGGTCACTTGGGATGGAACAAAGGCCGTACCAATGAGAGACGTTTATGGTCTGCAGTTCGAACAAGGCACCTCATGCCATGGATCATGGCACGATTGGCAAGACCCCTGCCCTTTCTGGATATCAAACTAGTACGTACCCCGGTCCCCGGGTCCCTCCCCACCCCCTTCCGTGGCTGCCTTACCTAACCTCACTCTTTGGAGATCGTGGCTTCCTTGCTCGTTTCCAGCGACCACAAACGTTGACAGACCGTAAGCGCAAAGGACCCACATCCGCGACGGCAACCCCCCCCGGTCCCCATCGTTACTCGCTTACTGCACCCCCCTCCAAAGTCCAAAGTCCCTTCCAACACAATCTCATCGTACAAAGCCACAACACCAAGCCCAAAGCAACGACCCTCCATCCCAACGTTGTCTTCGTGCACCTACAGAATGTTGTCAGATCGCAGATCGCCGTCCCGGGAGCCGCCTTGTTTGGTCTAACCTCGCTCGGCGCCGCCTACTGCCACTCCCGTAGAGAATACGCCGCTTTTGTTGCGACGTACTGCGCCTTTGCCCTTTCTCTCAACTCTCGCTCTCTCTCCTTCTGTTTCGCCACCGTCTACTCATTCAAGTGATGTTGTGGCCGTCTTGGGTATGTCCATGGTTCCAACAACACACACGCATGGCTCCATCGAATGCAAGTCGTCTTACCCCGTCCTGTCGCTCCCATGACCATGTACATTGAGGGGGTTTCCCGCAGCGCGGTCACCTCCTTCTCCTCGATCCTCTCCAGGGATTCAGAGTCAGGCCGTTCCAGGTCACTTGATGTCCGGCTCGATTCCCAGGGAGACTGATGACGAGCTCCTTGAGATCGAAGTGTCAACGTCGGTCCTTGCCCGAGTGGATGTGAGTCGGTGTCGGTTGGACGTCGGCATCTAATCTTTGTGCGTGCTGGGCGGATCCTACAGGAGAACGGATATCCGCACATGTGGACGATGAAGGCACGGACGGACGGACGGAGAAAGCCATCGAGGAGTGTGTATCGACGTTCTCTCCCTTAACGGATGATACGGATAAAACGTGCTCTTCGCTCTTCTTTCGGTCTTCGAGATGCTGACATTTGTCTATATAAAGACCCGAGTGGTTCCCGGAGTGATGTGGGAATTTTACTCATATAAGTCACACCAGCTTGCAGAAGCAAATACATTGCAGAAAACATCATGGCCAAATCAGCGTCCTTCACCGTCCCTCAGGGCACCGACGTCAAGTCCGAGACCTTCATTGTCGTCGGCGGAGGCATCTTTGGTCTCTCGACGATTCTCTGGCTGCGTAAATACAAGCCCGAATGCAACATCGTTCTCATTGACCCCACGGCGCTCGCCAACCCCAAGGCGGCGTCCCACGATATCTCCAAGATTGGGAGAAATGACTACCCAAACCTGCCTTATGCGAAGCTGGCCATTGAGGCCTTGAGGTATTGGCAGACTGATTCCTTCTGGAACCCCTTCTTCCACCAAGTCGGCATGATCCGTGCTGAACCCGTCAACCACAAGGATAAGAATCACAACGAGAAGGCGCAAGATGTCCTTGACACACTTGGCCACCAGTCTGGTGCCAGATGGATGACCCCTGACGAGGTGCGAGCTGAATGGCCTGCCTTTGCCACGGCCGACTTTGAAGGACTCGACCGAGTGAGGTATAACCCTCAATGCGGCTGGTTTGAGGCGGCGAATGCCCTCGAAGCTGCTCGTCAGAAGGCTATTGACGAAGGAGCCAAGCTCATCACCGCCGAGGTCACGACCTTGCTCTTCAACAGCACTGGAGACTGCACCGGAGTCGGGCTGGACAACGGACATGAGGTCAAGGGCGTCGTACTGCTCTGTACTGGTGCTCGTACCCCGTCCCTTCTCGCGGAAAGCGCCCCTGAGCAGAAGGAACTTCACGCTGGAAATAGAGTCGTTGCTACCGGCGCTATCAGCTTCACTACGAGCGTCCAGGGGGCGCATAAGGACACATTCGAAGGTATTCCCGTGCTCAAGAACCGTCTGCCCTCGGTCAAAGGTGAGACACTCCAACTGGTTCCTTTTCAACACAGGTGCTGACAAGAGAGCAGGCGAGTCAATGTCCATGACCCCAGATGGAACACTGAAGTTCAACTGTGACATGGCTTTCACATATCACCAGTTCCATGCCATAACGGGCAAGTCCATGTCGCTGGCACCATCGTCTCCGAATCTCACTGAATGGACCTCCGAGGAAGGAGTTCCCAAACGTCTCAGGGAGCAAGCTCGGAAAACTCTCAGAGGTCTCTACGGAGACGAGATGCAGGGCAAAGTGATTGAAAAGTACCGTGTCTGCTGGTAAGTCCCTTGGTTGTATCACCACACTCGGCCCGAGATATGCTTACACCGCCACAAGGGACGCGACCACACCTGGGCACGACTTTCTTATTTCTCCTCATTCCCGCTGCAAGAACCTTTACATTGCGACTGGCGGCTCTTTTCACGCCTGGAAATTCTTCCCCGTCATTGGCGAGTACGTCGTCAAGATGATGCACGGCAAACTGGAGCCCGAGTACGCCGACATGTGGGCCTGGGACCGGAAGCCTGGGGGACAGGTTGCCAACGCCACGTATGATATTGAGGGGGATTTGGGTGAGTGGATCAAGGACGAAGAGGTCCAGGGCTAGCTCTGGTAGATGGGTGGGCTTTTTTGATTCCACTGCCCGGGAAAGCGGGCTAGAAGATGAAGATGATGGATACATACATGCATTGCTGGCGTTATCAGACGAGGTGCATCCTGTGCGGGGGTGAGGGGGATGGAATCGCATTGATATTCTTGCATCCGACACAGGCATGGGGATACACGGCATAGCGTATGCAGGCATTGTAATGGGATCGACATCTGGGGTATTGGGTATCAGGTAGCAATAATTCGCGTGATTCTTTTTTCTAGGTAGTATTGGGCAGTGTTGTGTAGTGTTGATGAGGTATGAGTACATGGTTTGAAGGCCTTGAGCATCCGCTTCATCATCGGCATCCTGTGCCAAAGTGACAATCAGTGTCTTCGGATGTGCCAAGGGGGGCTAGGGGGGGCGGAGCGAGGTGCTGGCTTTTTGCAAACGCGTGTTGGTTCTCGTCAGCGAGCGATCGAAGCTGGCTTGCGCAACCTTTCCGTGTCCCAGTGGCTTGGTTGGTGGGTGGGAGGCCCAGGGTGAGTGAGTGTTGATCAACGCACAAGCGGTAGCGTCTCATTCTGGCTGGCATCATTATACAATGTATGTCCTCAAGGCTGTAGATAAATTGCCTGTCGTCCCCCCTTCCACCTCATCGTATAGAGGAGCCTATGTTAGCACTGGGGTAGTGGTTCTCGTTGTTTTGGTGCATTTTCTCTTTTCTTTTCTTTGGACTGCATGGCTACCCAGTCGTGCTAGTGTACGATGACAAGTACCCAAGTTACCGTGTAAGAGCAGGCAGGGGGCGATGCAAAGCAAGGTGCAGACGGTTGGTAAGGGGACTAAATGGTAAGTAAGGTAGGCTCGAATTCCTCGGTTGGGCGCGTTGTGCACAGGAGGAAGGTCAGTTCTCGCACACTGTCTTCCTGATGAGTAGGTACCCCAGACTGCCTCGTTCTTTTCCAGGTTGCCATGTCTGTGGTCAATATACTGTGTTGTATTTGGGTTGGTTGTGGCAGGTCACACGTTCAGTCTGGTTGGTATGCGCGAGCCAAGGTAGTTTTCTTTTATTTTTTTGTATTCTTGCTAGATGTCATTCTCAGCAGGGCAAAGAGAGAAGCAAAAGGGGGAAAATGGGAAGAAGCGGAATTTCTATACCGAAAGGATGAATCTGCTATTTAGTGAATTTGGCAATGCCAGTGAATAGTATCGTACGGCGTCGTGAGTGTATTCTCGTCACTTCGTGGCAGCCCAGCTGGAGATGATGTATGGGCTCCGGCCACCCCCGGCTTAGTCGAGCCTATTCCGACTTGCCTTGTACAATCGACGCATGTCTGTCACGATGATGAGCAATACGGCTCGGATTTGTGTAGATATGTGACGAAGAAATGAGTAGAGTTTTTTTTTTTTTGAAACCCCCAGCCTTTGTTTTGTCTTGACGATAGCCCGCAGCCCTATCCAAGGATATATCATTGTATATACATACCGTGACATTGCATGTCGTTTGCCTGCCCCTCTCTCTCTCTCTCTCTCTCTCTCTCTTGCAACCCCCTCCCCCCCCCCCCCCCCGCCCCCCCCCCCCCCCGCGCTATACTCCTTCACAAACCAACCCCACTCTTACCTTTCCGTCCCCACCCCCCCCCCCCCTCCTCCCTCCCTCCCCGCTCCACCCCCCCCCCCCCCCCTGAACTAGTAACCTCGAGTAACCTCCTCTATAGCCGCATCAGCCCAATGGATAAGAATGTTTTTTTGCAACCTCAAAGTGGCTTTCTCTCGAAGCCGGGATAATTTCGCTTTCCCGCCGCCCCTATTTCTTGTCTTCCACTCGAAAACCCCCCGCCTCGCCGATAGAACCTCCCGGGCATGAGGGTGTTCGAAGCGTACGACGGGATGGAGGGTAATGGAGTGATGGACTACTTCTTCACGACGCCGGTTGCACCGAGACCGACAACGGAAAGGAAAAACAACAACAACGAACCAAGCCAGAGCTTTACGACGACCCGTTGACGGCCAGCTTGCCCTTTGTCTTTTCAAGATAGTTGACCAGGGCCTCAATAGTGCACACCTTGAGCCCGAACCGCCTCGCAAACTCGATGCACTGCTCGCCCCTCAACATCCCGGGGTCTTCATGCACGGCCTGGCCCTCGACGGGCGTACCGTCGTCGACAATCTCGCAAATGGCCGCAGCCTCCTTCTTCCCCGCCAGCCGACAAAAGTCGACGGCGGCCTCGGTGTGGCCCCGCCTCTCGCGCACGCCGCCCTCGCGCGCGCGCAGGGGCAGGACGTGGCCCGGTCTCCGGAGGTCGTGGGGGCCCGAGGCCGGGTCGGCGAGGACGCGGCAGGTGAGGGCGCGGTCGTGGGCGGAGATGCCGGTCGTCACGAGCGGGTCGGCGGCGTCGACGGAGACGGCGTAGGCGGTGCCGCGGGGGTCCTCGTTTGTGGCGACCATGGGGGGCAGGTTGAGGGTGGCGAGGAGGGACGGGGCGAGGGGCGCGCAGACGTAGCCCGAGGAGTGGCGGATCATGAAGCCCATTTGGGCTGCGGTGAGGGATTCGGCGGCGATGATGAGGTCTGCTTCGTTTTCGCGGGATGGGTCGTCTAGGACGACGAGGAATTCTCCGTTGCCTATTGTTTTTGAGCGTCGGGAGGTCAGCTGGTTTGTCGTGAAGCATGAGCCGGGGCGCGGGAGGAGGTTTCGCGGAAGTTCCGGCGATAATTTTTTTTTTACTTACGGAATGCCTCAATGGCGTCCGGGATAGAGTCGAACTTTGATTCGTCTATTGTTGAGGAAGGCATTGTTGCGGCTGGTGTATGGGGAAGTGCGGATTATGTCGTTGAGAAGGAGGTTTGGAAAGGAGAAGAGGTGAGGTTTGCGGGTTGAGCTGGCGGTCGAGACTGAAGTTGAGGATTCGCTCGTGACGGTGTGCGGTGGTGGTGGTGGTGGTGGTGGTGGTGGTGGTGGTGGTGAAGGCACGGGACAGAGGGGTGAGGGGGAGGGGTTGATTGATGTTGCAATTGAACGGCCGATCCCCGCGCGCGCGCAGACAGAGGAAGAAGAAATTGGGTGCTAGTTTGGGGTCTGTGGGCAAAGTTCGGTAGCCCAGCAGGTCCAGGGGGGAGTGGGCGGGTTCTACGGGTCTCTTTATCGTCTTTCTTTTCTTCAACTGGAGCGCACCCGGGATTCCGTCATGCGGAAGGAAGTGGAGGGGGTAACGGTAGCTAATGGACGGGAGCTTTTGAATAATGGGCCGGTTCCGGTTTGTTTGGTCTGGGTCGTTCCTGAGGTATTCTGTCTCGGGGAGTACGGATAGAGCGTGATGATATACAAGTCAAAGGTGTTGGCCCATTGAGTCAATGTCAGTACTGAAGATGCTCGGTTTATATCCAACCAACTAAATACAACGTGTTCAATAGGAGAATCCAGCCCGTGATGAGGAGGATCCTGACTTAATTAATGTGACATGTCGAGCAGCAGAGTAGACCAGCGCAAGCACAAAAGAAGAGAAAAAAAGGTCCCGAGTATCGCTCGGCTTTGTTGGTTGACTCATGGGATTCGCCAACCGACTTTAGTCTGCACATGTGCACTTCGGACCCTGGACCAGGATGGTGGGATGAGGAGGACTGGCGCCGAATGCGCCGAGGAATCGGCTTGACATCTCGGGCGGCGGTCGGGCTTTCAGAGTTCTAGTGCGGAGCCACCATTGCTGGCACCTCGGAGAGTCTGCAATGCCATGCGAGGGATTACATAAGGGACTATCACTCCGGCCAGCATTACACATGGACGCTGACAAAGCTTCCGAATAAGCACCCGCGCGCGGCCCCCGTTCCAGCCAGTGGCCCCGTCTCCATGGTGCGGATTGGTCTGGCGGCTGTTCCGAAGGCCGTCGAAGCACAGTCGGTTCTTCGAGTCCTGCGCATGCCGTAATCCAGAAGTGGTCCAGAAATGATCATTGTTTGTTTCTGTATCCGTACGTTGCTCGAATATACATGGATGACGCCCTTGACTGAATCCTGCACCTGCAGCTGAAGAGGTGCAGAATAGACCAGGGGAGCTGCGGATTCGAGTGCACTCTGATTCGGTGACAGCGCCGAGGCCGCGGAGAGGTTCTCCAACTTCTCCAACCCGGGGCCCCCAGCACGTCACATCTGCTTTGTCATCATTCTTTTCGAGCTCAGGATTTCCATCAAATCCTCCCAGCACACTCGAAACCCCCCCACCAAGACCAGTACCCACGACAAACGAATTCGCCATGGTCTCTCCTCGCCCGGCGTCAGCCGCCCTGCTGCGCGCGCTGCGGCGGACAGGCCTAACAACCCAATCAGCGTCCCGCGCGGCTGCGACGTCACCCCCCCTCCGAACGGGTTCCCGGCCTGCGGTTGCTGCTGCTGCTGCTGCCGCCTCCGCCGCCGCGCCGCTCGAATGGCGCCGGCCGAGCTCGACCTACTCCTCCGTCTCCCCCGAAGAGGTCGAGCACTTCAACATCCTCGCCGCCGACTGGTGGGACCCCCACGGCTCCTCGCGCCTGCTGCACCTGATGAACCCCCTCCGTCACAACTTTATCCACGACTGTCTGGCCAGCCAACCCGAAGGACCTGGCCCGACGCCGCCGACGCGGTTCCTCGACGTCGGCTGCGGCGGCGGCATCTTTGCCGAGAGCGCAGCCCGGCTCCCCGACACGGCGAAAGTGACGGCCGTCGACCCGACGCCCGGCGTGCTCGCCATCGCAAAGGGCCACGCGCGCCGCGACCCGGCGCTCAGGGGCAAGCTGGAGTACAAGGCCGCCACCATCGAGACGCTGCCGATACCCTCAAAGGCGGAGGACCTCTACGACGTCGTGTCCGTGTTCGAGGTCGTGGAGCACGTGTCCTCGCCGGCCGAGTTCCTCGATCGCTGCGCGCCGTTTGTGCGGCCTGGCGGGTGGCTTGTGGGCAGCACCATTGCGCGGACGTGGACGAGCTGGTTCACGACGAATCTGATTGCCGAGGACATTTTGGGGATTGTGCCCAAGGGCACGCACGACTGGCGCAAGTACATCAACGACAACGAGCTCAAGGGCATGTTCATGGGGGGTAAAGGGTGGGAGATGCCGAGGGTCATGGGGGTCGTGTACGTGCCTGGTCTTGGGTGGAAGGAGGTCCGGGGCAGCGAGAAGGTTGGCAACTACTTTTTCGGGGTGAGGCGGGCGGCGGCGGCGTGAACGTCGAATGTGAGAATGAGTTTGTTGCTTGTGTAAAAAAAAGTAATTGTATAATAATGGGCACTGGTGATACCCCCTTTCCCCCTACCTAGGACTGGCCGCGACGGGGCGAATTGACCATTACACAAGACCGCATCGAAAGAGCGGCATTTTCCAAAACATGTCACTGGATCGAGTCGAGTGAGAATAGTGGTTAATGAGGGGCCGTGTTGAAGGACAAGTGTTGTCGAACAATAGCTGGTTGGCGTGAGGCGGGCTGTGATTCGGTCACTGCCACAGGTCGCGTTGCGATTGCTAATGGATTTGTCTCTCTGGAGTTTTGAGAAAGTGTTGTCGCCGCGGCAGGTCATATCAGAAATCATCAGATGAAAGATGTTTTTGCCACGAGCAGATTACTCATGCATGTACGTCAGTAACTGTGATGCGTCGCGACCCGGGCCTTCTCTCTATCCCCGTTTGGCCCGTCCGTGATTCACAGACCTTCAACCTGCTCCCATAATGCGTACGCAAAGCTCAAAGGAACTGCTTCCTATGGTTGCGAATCTAGGTAATCTACCTTAGAGGAGCTAGGTCTGAATTGGTAGCAACGGGACATGTCCAATCAAACCTGGCGGAAATCAAATAAGCTTACCCTTATCTGCCGTGAATCAAAGGGCTGGATGTGTAGGCGTACCTAAGGTAGGTCAGCTTTCTCCTAGGAGGCAACGAAGGAAAAGACTCCCCACGTACCTATTATCCCGCGTCCCTATTCGCCCGTGCTTTTAATGGACAATGATCGAGCAGGAGTGGGAAGCATTCGGAAGGCTAGAGGGGTGGTGTCTCTTTCTCCGCGGCGCAACGAGAGCCGCCCGCTGTGGGTCATAATGCCGCGCCTCTGATTCGCCCTTTTCGTCCTTATCATCCGATGGTCTCCCACCACGTTATCAAGTCAATCGACTTGTACGCCGTACAATTGCTCAATGGCAATGCATACCTTGCCCGCGCCACCACGAGGTACTTTGACTCTCTCTTCACGTCCCTACCGGACTATGGGAGCCGTGGCCCGCGCCCTAAACTTTGAGATTCAAACCGTGGAAATGCTCAATCAGATGTCATCGGCTCCGCGCCACGGCCAATCAGCGCTCGTCATTACTGGGGGAGCCCATGGCTTGTCGTCCGTCTCGCCGGAGATGCTAATCCCAGCGGATCAAGCTTGGACTGACTTCATTGCGCGCCGAGGAAGAGTGATGCGTCCTTTATGATGGCCTAATGAACCCGAGGGACTGCAGTTTCAGTCGTCGTAGGATGTCTTGCTGTTTTTCTCGTCTTCTCTTCTGACTCTCGATTCGCTCCGCCACGCTTCCTCTTCTTCGTGTTTCGTTAGTGGTTTGCGTCGTCTTCAACATGGCGGAACGAAAGAGACTCGTCGTTGTCGGCCTGGGCATGGTCGGCATCGCCTTCATGTGAGTGGCGCATTGCCATGAGCTGATGTGATCCATTGACTGACTCTCTCAAGCGAGAAGATGCTAAAGCTGGACGCCCGCGCAAACGAGTACAGCATCACGGTGCTCGGCGAGGAGCCGCACCTGGCGTATAATCGCGTTGGTCTGACAAGCTTCTTTGATCACCGCAAAGTCGAGAATCTCTACCTCAACCCTGAAGAATGGGTATGTGCAGACGCCGTTCGACCCTGCCACGCTGTCTTTTGCTGATTCCTTGAGCAGTATCACAGCACGCCTCAAGGCTCTTTGGGATACCATGTCAACACCAAAGTCACTGAAATCGACTCCCAAGCCAAGAAGGTGACTTGCTCAAATGGGGAGATTGTAGCGTACGACATTCTAGTTATTGCCACCGGCTCAGATGCTGTTCTTCCTAAACACACACCCGGGCACGACGCAACAGGTGTCTTTGTGTACCGGACGATTGACGACCTCATCAACCTGATCGCGTTTGCTGCCCAGAGAAAAGGCACCGTGGGAGCGGTTGTCGGCGGTGGTCTGCTCGGCCTGGAGGCCGCCAAGGCGATGATGGACCTGGACTGCTTCGACAAGGTGAAGCTCATTGAGAGGAATCGATGGGTATTGAGCCGGCAACTGGACAATGATGCGGGTTCCATGGTTGTGGACCAGGTCAGAGACCTCGGCCTCGATGTGCTCCTTAGCAAGCGCGTAGGCAAGATTGAGGTGACGAATGACAACCACGTCCAGGGAGTCGTATTCGAGGATGGTGAGCGAATGGATTGCTCCACAATATGCTTCGCCATTGGTGTCCGGCCGCGAGACGAGCTGGCGCGGAGAGCCGGCATCAAGTGCGCTGACCGTGGCGGCGGCATCGTCGTTGGGGACGATTTGAGCACCAGCGCCCCAGACATCTATGCCATCGGCGAGTGTGCGAGCTGGAAGAGCCAAACATTCGGCTTGATTGCTCCCGGGGTCGAGATGGCCGACGTCCTTTCATTCAACCTCACACAAGCCAAGCTGCACCAACCCCGGTTATTCAAGAGACCCGACCTCAGCACGAAGCTGAAACTTTTGGGCGTCGACGTGGCCAGCTTTGGTGATTTTTTCGCCGATCGAGATGGCCCGCAATATCTGCCTCCCAAGGTGGCGAGGAAAGCGAAAAAGGGTGATGGGCAAAGCACCATTGAAACCTTGACAAACGGTCTGCCGCCAGCCCCCGTCAAGGCTCTCACATACCGTGATCCGTTCCAGAATGTGTACAAGAAGTACATCTTTACCGAGGACGGCAAATACCTGCTGGGTGGGATGATGATTGGCGACACGAAAGACTACATCAAGCTGGTACCGATGGTGAAGAACTTGAAGGAGCTGGACATGCCGCCCAGTCAGCTCATCCTCGGTGCCAAGAAGGAGGGCGAAGACGACGGCGACGACTTGACGGACGACACGCAGATCTGCTCCTGCCACAACGTGACCAAGGGCGATGTGGTTAACAATGTCAAGGAAGGGACATGCAAGACGCTCGGCGAGGTCAAGGCGTGTACCAAAGCCGGCACCGGCTGCGGCGGCTGCATGCCCCTGGTGACGACAATCTTCAACAAGACCATGCTGTCCATGGGCAACGAGGTCAAGAACCACTTGTGCGCCCACTTCAACTACTCGCGCGCCGACCTGTACAACATCATCCTCGTCAAGAAGCTGCAGACATTCGAGGACGTCATGCGCGAGGCCGGCAACGACCGGAACTCGCTCGGCTGCGAGGCGTGCAAGCCTACTATGGGTAGCATCTTCGCCTCCCTCTGGAACCGTCACGTCATGGACAAGCCCATGCACGGTCTCCAGGAGACCAACGACCGTTTCCTCGGCAACATCCAGCGCAACGGGACGTACAGCGTCGTCCCGCGCGTGTCTGCCGGGGAGATCACCCCCGACAAGCTCATCGCCATTGGTAACGTGGCCTCCAAGTACAAGTTGTACACAAAGATCACTGGCGGTCAGCGGATCGACATGTTTGGGGCTAAGAAGCAGGATCTCTTGGACATTTGGCGGATGCTGGTTGAGGCCGGCATGGAGTCCGGGCACGCATACGCCAAGTCGCTGCGCACAGTCAAGAGCTGCGTGGGCACGACGTGGTGTCGGTACGGCGTCGGCGACAGCGTCGGCATGGCGGTGCGGTTGGAGGAGCGGTATAAGAGCATTCGCGCGCCGCACAAGATCAAGGGCGGCGTCAGCGGGTGTGTCCGCGAGTGTGCCGAAGCGCAGAACAAGGAGTACGTGACTGAAAATTTTGAGCCGCGAGTTGACGAATGGCTAATCTGTTTCCCAGCTTCGGCCTCATTGCCACGGATAAGGGCTTCAACATCTTCGTGGCCGGCAATGGTGGCGCCAAGCCAAAGCACTCTGAGCTGCTGGCAAAGGATGTCCCGCCCACCGAGGTCATCCCCATCATCGACAGATACCTCATGTTCTATATCCGCACCGCCGACAGACTGCAGCGGACGGCGCGGTGGCTCGAGAACCTCCCGGGCGGCATCAAATATCTGCAAGAGGTCGTCCTCGAAGACAAGCTGGGCATCTGCGCCTCGCTCGAGGCGCAGATGCAGGAGCTCGTCGACAGCTTCTTTGACGAGTGGGCCGAGGCGATCCGGGACCCCGCCATCGCCGCCAAGTTTAAGCAGTTTGACAACACGCAAGAGACTGTCGAAAACATGGAGGTCGAGCTTGACCGCGGCCAGCCCCGCCCCGTGTACTGGGCGCCCGAGTCCGTTAAAGAGGACTTCAAGGGGCTCAAGAACAGGTGGAGCAGCACGACCTGGCAGCCCATGCTACCGGCGAGTCACTTTTTCGGGGCGGACGATACACCCAACGGCATCTCGGCGACGGTGAAGCGCGGGGACACGCAGCTTGCGGTTTGGCGGGTTCGCGGGCGGTATTATGCCACGCAGCAAATGTGTCCGCACAAGAGGCAGTTTGTGCTGTCTGACGGGCTCATTGGCGAGGAGCCTGGCGCCGCGGGAGCGGACACGTGCGAAGACGCGAAGAAGCCTGATTCCGGCTGCAATGGCGGCCCCAACACCACCACCACCACCACCACCACCAACGATGACGAAAGCAAGCGGTCTTCGCGACCGGCTCCGTGGGTATCCTGCCCGTACCACAAGCGCAACTTTGACCTGGCCGACGGCAGTTGCAAAAACGACGACGAGGTCAGCATTGCGACGTTTGCTGTGGAGGAGCGGGCGGGAGACGGTATGGTGTACCTGAAGCTCCCTCCCGTCGAGGAGCTGGACGCGGCCCTGGGGACGGCGCGGTGGATGGTCCGGAAGGGAGAGGCCGGGGCGCCGCCTTTCGAGGCGCTGGACAAGAAGATTCGGTTTCGGGGCCATCGGGCCAAGAGGCCGGGGGTCAAGCCGATGGGGGCTTTGGGGATGGAGAAGGCGGCGGCGATGCAGCGGCAGATGGTTGTCGGCGGCGGGGGTGGGTGCGGGAGTGCGCCGGATTGGTGAGAGGTGTATAGGATGGATGCCCGGGTTTACGGGTAAGTCATTTTCTTCTTATTCATAAAAGATGAAAAGGGAAGAGATGATGGTGCATGGGATGGTGCTGGTTATATGAGCTGATTACATGGGCAAATATGAGCGATTTTGATCTTTGAATATGTGCAATTAAGCATGATTTTAAACTGCTTCCTGGTGATCTGGGCTACGTTGGTTAGCATCACTTTCACCGACCAGAGGGTTTCCGTCCATTCTCTCAAATTGTTATCATACATCTACAAGCACTCATACCGATTTCAAGGTTAATGCATCTCATCAAGCGCACCGCTCTTGAGATGTTGCAAGGATGATGTAAGGCGGACGGGGACACGGGAAACACTCTGCGATGGCTGTTCCTAGGTAGTGTGAGGCAATATGGTCACCTGCGACTACTATCCATTCATTCATAGTATACCACAGGCTGAGACGTAATCTCAGCAGATGGTCAGGTAGGTAGGATGGATGTGAGACTCGGAATCGGGGCGTGGTTTGGAGGCTTACGTACACTGCACCGCAGGCGTGCCATCTCTGGGCAGCACGGGCAGCAAGAGCCAGCAGCAAGAACCCACCGGTCTTGGGGGTTCATGTAAATTTCCAGGTCTTCGACGTATCGAGGGGCTGCGTAAGCCCAGTATTTCGAGCCCGACTGGGTGTGATTATGCCGTTGGGAATTGTGCGCTGGCTCTATTTGCCAGACGAACTTATTGGTGAGGTAGCTACTATGGGGAGTCTCGGTTGATTGTAGCGGATCATGAAAGCGAGGTAATCCGTGTTGGAAGCCACGCCTCCCTGCAATGTATACAGCACCGAATACAACACATATACGAAGGATTCTAGAAGAGCGAGCCAGGGGCGTGTGACCTACGAGTGGGTGAGAGGAGCACGCGGTGGCTAGGAGGGAATAAGAACTCGAATACACTTGGCGTCTTGAACGATGAGGGTTGACTTTGTGTACATGACGCAGGTACCTAGTCCAACTGCAACATCGTGTTGTTAAAATTGCATTCATTATCATCCAGACAGTGGTAAATGAAGGCGTGAGTCTTGCAGATAATTGTGGGACCGGATCTATTCTGAAGGATGATCTGATGGTATGTCAAGTACAAGCTGCTATTGACCCTTGGCTTCCAAGTCTGCCACTCTAGTTATGATCTCATTAAACAGTCTCGTTTCAAAACATGTAAAAGAAAAGAAAAAGGATTAAGAAGAAAATGGTACGTCGTGATGTTAAGATTATTCCGATGGCCTAGGTGAGCGAGATTCACCATGAAGACTTTAGGGGGCCCCATACTCTGTATGCTGTTGAACGATGCTGAGAGACTGCGTCTTTTTCTAGGCTTTTATCTATGGAGAAATCATCCTTACAGCGTGGATTCAAAAATGCAATGGAATGTAAATGCCCTGGGTTCATAGTATCAAGCAAGCCTATGAGCTCCATATTGACCTCGGATTCGCATTAGTGCACGAGTGCCGCACTCGTATCTGCCGAACGGCCCCACCCGTCCGGGCCCCCACAGGACCAAGGTAATTAGCGCCGTAACTAGCCATTTGATCTGCAAGAGATTCCACCAGCAGCGGCAAGGCGTCTTGACGTACCTAATTGACTTACGAAAGCCCCCGTATTCGGGATGTCCTTATTGGGCAGACAGCGTCATCGGCTACTCGCATTCTCTTTTTCTATCACTACCTTATCTTCCCTCATTTCTCTCCTCCGTTCTTTTAACCAACCCTCGAACTCTTTACGAACCCGAACCCGCTTCCACGCTCTCTCCACAACGCCGCCCCTTGCTCCCCACCCCTGAACACACTCGAGTCCTCCAACTGCCGGCCACCGCGCCATGGAGAAGCGCACACGGCGCCTCGGCCACAAGAAGTCGAGGAACGGATGCCAGCGCTGCAAAGCACGTCGTGTCAAGGTACGAAAAGTCCCTCAGTGTTCGACAAGGCTCTGTTGCCGTTCTCGACTCATGTAATTCGTCTATGTATCGCGCAGTGCGACGAGGAACGACCCTGCCAGAAATGCGTGGCCCATGGGGCGCACTGCAGCCTCCTCGATGGTCCCGCGTCCGTGACGGCGCCTCTCACGCCACCCGCTGCCGCCAAGCTTGCGCAGCACTATGCCCCGATCCAGGCCGCGGCGGTGTCGGCCTCATCGCCTCAGCATCAGTCCCGTAGTGTCCAAGAGGCGGCGAGTGAAGCGAGTCTCACTCCCACAGCAGGTACGCTACGATACGAATCGTCGAGATTGTCCAATTTCGCAAACCCTTGAGATCCCCATGGTAGAATTAAGGTGTTAACCTTGCCTCCTTAGTGAGCAGCACTTCTCCCTACCTTGGGGAAACGGCGCCAGATGCTCGCAACCCCGCCACAGATCCCTGGGATCTCTCGGAGGATTGGCTGCAAAGTTTACGCCTGATGCACCACTACAGCACCAGCACACGGCATGTCCTACCAAATGATGCCTGTACCGAAGAGTTGTGGAAGACGGCTATACCCGAGATGGCTTGCTCTCACGTATGTCAGAACTTTGCCCCGACTGCTCCCCTCCCAAACCCCACTTCCATCATGGAGGCGATCGAAATGGAACGGTGGAGGTGTGCGAATGAGTTCGTCTAACACCATCACTCACCACAGAAATTCCTCATGCACGGTTTGTTGGCCCTATCTGCCCTCCATTACGCCTACATCCACCCGCAGGAGCGGAAAAAGTACGACATCATCTCGGTGAACCACCAGAACGTCGCGTTGCGCTTCTTCGCCCTCCGCCTGAACGACATCAACAAGCACAACTGCGAGGCCTACTTCTTCCTCGCGACCCTCATCTTCATTGTCAGCATCTGCTCCGTCGCCCATAGCGAGAGCCTCGGCAGGTCGGTCGCGCTCAGCGACGTCTCGCAGTCCTTTATGCTCCTGCACGGCGTCAAGGGCATCCTCGACTTCCAGCCCATAGAGGCCTGGAGGCAGCGCGGGGGTCCCCTCGACGCCCTGCTGCGGCCGCCCTCGCTGACGCAGGGCGGCTGGATGTCGTCGTCGCCGTTCCAGAAGCGCCTCGACGCCATCACCGCCCTGGCAAGAGAGGTACCCGCGTCCTTTACCGAGGTCATCAACCCGCAGTCGGTCTGCGTCCTGGCACTGGAAGGGCTGAGGAGGGCGCACCAGATCAGCCGGAGCGAAGGGGAGAAGCCCGGTGGGGTCTGGGGGTGGTCGGCTACCCTGCCCGCCATGTTCATCGAGATGGTGGGCAGCGGGCACCCTACCGCGCTCGTCATCCTGGCGCACTACACCGCGTTGGCGAAGCCGTGCGAGAAAGCGGACTGGATCTGCGACGGGTGGAGCGGCGCGGTGATGCGCCTGGTCGAGAGGACGTTGGATGACGAGTGGAAGCCGTGGATTGAGTGGCCGAAGCGCAGCGTGCTGGAAAGGATTGACGTTGACGATATGGAAGTTTGAATTTCAACCTTAAAATGTCTTGTTTCAAACTGATACTTTGAAAATTCATTATCTGATAAATCCAGAGCTAACAGGGCTGCTTGAGACGCAATCATCACGCAGCGTTATCCTTTTGATGAAATAGAAGACTCTTCTGGCAAGGGGTTCCCGAGAGAGCGCGAGCTAGATGGTCATGGCTCAGAGCGAACCGCTCGTTTACTGTTGACTCTTCTCGGAAAGAGGCAACACATGCCGCAGAGTTCATCTGGTTAATCTCGTATTCGTACCCGTATCATGTATCCACCAAAGGCTACAGCTTCCTGATCATGATGGTCTTCTTGGGATCCGGCACAATCTAGCAGCAGTCCACGTCAGAATCGCCGTAACCCATCACATCAAGGGCGGGGAGGGGGGAGAGTTCCGGTTGCGCCCCAGCTTAGTTGTGGTACAGTACTCACAGAAGAGCCAAAAGCCAAATTCTCATATCTCTCCGTCATGCCCTCGGGCATCCTGATCTCGTAGTTGCACAGGATATTGGCTATGATCATCTTGATCTCGTTGACGGCGAAGAAGCGCCCCGGGCACGCGTGTTTCCCGTAGCCAAACGTCAGGTGCGTGGTGCCGACGCTGACAAACTGGGCCTGCACGACGACCTCTGCCGCCTTTGGGCCCGAGGCGGCGGCCAACTCTTTGGCCTCGCGCAGCTTGTAGAAGCGGAGGGGGTCAAAGACGTGTGGGTCCGGGAAGATGTCCGGGTCGTTGTTCATGCCGTCGGCGGGCACCTCGATGAACATGCCCTCGGGGATGGTTTGGCCGTTGGGGAGGGTTACGTCCTTGAGGACCTTGCGGGTGAAGGAAGCTACATGGGTGGTGAAGAGCGGGGCAAAGGGTTAGTACTTTTATATTGAGGAAACTGTAATCAAGTTTCGAACCGGAAGATAGCCAAGCTTGGCCTTGTGTTCCCATGGTTCGGTTTCGGCGTGTAACGGAAAGGGGGGTGAAGACATACTTGCTGAGAGTGGGGTGCAGCGCATGACCTCCTTGAGGAAACTGTCGAGCTTTTTCATATTCTGCAGCGCGCCGGACGTAAACCCCCCGCCGGACTCGACGAGGGCCTGCTGGACGTCGTCCCGGAGCATGGGGATCATGTCGGGCTTGGCCGCGAGCCAGTAGACGGCGTTGGTGGTCGTCATGGAGGTGGTGTGAATGGCGGCAACACTGATACCGAGCTGCGCGTGCGCGAGCTCGCGGTCGCTGAGCGCCCCAAACTTGTCTTGGGCGTTGAGGATCCACTGGAGCATGTCGTCGGGTTCTCGGTAGCCCGGGTCGTCCTCCCGTTGCGCGGCCGCCTCCGCCTTGCGGGCCGCGACGATGGGGCGGAAGACGGCCTCGGCGTCCGCGAGGCGCTTGTAAAGCTTTTTCGTGGTGGGCAGCCAGGAGGCTAGCAGGGGACGGAGGAAGGACGGGACGAGGGCGATGACGTGGACGGCGGTCATGAGGTCTATGGTGTAGCTGATGGAGGCGTCGAGGTAGCGCTCGTCGCGGCAGAGTTCGGAGCCGATGAAGACGCGGCCCGAGGCCATTGCGATGATGCGGAGGAGTTTTGCGTTGATGTTGACCTCGGTCCAGGTGCTTGACTGGGGGAGCTCGAGGCGCATCGAGTCGTTGACTTCGTCTGAGATGGCTGCGTTGAGGCGGGCTGTTTTTTTTGTTGCGACATGTTAGCTTTTTGGGCTCTTTGCTCGGGAAGACTTGTCAAAGGAACGGACGTAGAGCTGGAGTCAAGGACGCTCTGATGGCGTGGATCAAGATGGGCATGTCGTTTGGCATCTTGGTGTACTTGACTTGCATAGACTTTTTCAAGTTAGTAACGGGAATGGACGTTGGAAAAGATTTGGGAATGAGACCAAGCCGGCTCTTTGCATACCTCGTCAATGGCCCTGGTGAAGCTAATGACATCGTCGGGGACCTTTTTCAATTCAGGGAGATATTTGGGTGGCACACAGATGGTATCCTTCTCTGAGAGGTCCAAGTCAGCGGGGATGTAAGTCGACTTGTAGTTTCTGCACCCACTCTTGGACGTCGTGATGCGGAAAATGCTGTCCTTGAACTGCTTGTAACCATCGGCGTAGAGCCGAGGTCCTTGGCCCTGGTTATACGCCTTCCTCCGGGCCCATTTCCCTCCCTTTCCCACGACGGGGACGTGGGCTACGGGGTCGACCTTGAGCCAGCTCTGCGCGAGCAAGGCGAAGACGATGAAGACGAGGCCGGCGGTCGCTGCTGGCCAGTGCTGCGAGATGTGCTGAGGGTCGAGCAGTGCGCCTGCGAGGGCGATGGGGTCGGTTGCATTTGTCATGTTTTTGTGGCAAAATGGGTTGGGAGACTGTTGTGGATGTGGGTGAGGTTCGAGTACGGACGAATTGCCATGTTGCTGAAGGGTGTCAATTCTTTATGTACTCGTCACATCGTCAAACTCACACGCACACAGACAGAACGATACGCATGGGTTCGCTCGTTGGAGACAAGTTGCAGGCTACGTGGGCTCCATCGCTAGCTCGCCCCTGGAGTCCAGCGCGAGTGTGAAGCTGGGGGACGAGTTGCTTGCTGACAGCCCCCGCATAAGCGTATGTCTTCATGCTCTGATTAGAGACCGCTATGCCAAGGTGCCACATGATGGCTACCTAGGTGGAGATTAGCACTTGCGTAGAATATGGCTAGTTGCCGCGATGTTTGGCAATGCAGATTGATGGTGGTTTGGCGGGGAGCAGGGGGGTAAAGAAGGGGAGGGAGGGACAACAAGTGATCAATGCAGCATAAGGATGGTCGGGTTCGTGTTCGCATTATGGGGCCGTGTCGTATGGGGAAACACGCTGGGACGAACCGACATTTCGTCTCAGATTGCATCGCCTAGTCGGGTCGGGGGCCGGACGATCGGTGCCGGGTGGCGAACCGGATCAATATGGTGGCCGGAGACCGATGTAGGGATGCCGCGTACCGTCGGCAGGCATAAGGCGGCCCCACTCTCATCGAGGAGATACACGCTTATGTCATCCGGATCATCTTGCATAATTAGAGAAGCAGTCACGTGGGCTGTGTCATTTCATATCTCCCCGGGATGAGGGGGAGGGTTCAAGAAGCGCCCATGCACATAACCAACTTATGTATGGAGTTGAGGTCATATCCTTCTGCCCGTATAATGGTCCAACTAGGTATAGCATCTAAGGTGGCCTTTGAGAACAACTTTTTTTTAAATTTAATAATACTTACAGACATCTGTTCTTTTTCTTCTTTATTTAAATATTTGAAATGATCACATATGTTTAGAGTGGGTCGATTCTGGACGAAAAAATAAAAGGAAGACAGGAATAGTGTCTTTGGTTACTATCCACACATGGTGTTCTGGATCATACCTGCTCTACCTTAGTAAGTGCTTATGACTCCTAGGGTCACTAAGCGTACACCCTTTCCAGGCACTCCACTGTTGGAAACCCCCTCCAACCCGCATAGGTAGGTACCAGACGGTGCCAGCGGGGATTCGGCCGCCAAGCCCCTCCGGTTGGCCGCTCAGTCACCTCTTTGTCCAGAATCAGACCTTGGAGGTCTTATTCGCGAATATGTTCATTGTCCTACCATACGCATCGCAGTTCCGCCCATTTTGGCTATCAAATACCCTCTGAATGCGGCCGATGGTTCCAATTCGCGACACCATGCTGTGTTATCCGAAGATGACACGTGAGCAGTCAGGTGCAGGTAGGATTTCGGGAATAAATTACCAAGGTAACCCTTCGCGTCCGATCCTTCATTAGCCATCGACGAATTGACACTGTAAGAATCTGAGCGGTGAGATCGGTACTGATACGCGACCCTCAACCTCACTCCGTTATCTGGTACCAAGAACCCCCGCGGTTGGGAGCTTGATGGTATCGCAACCACGGTTCCACACGTGTAACCCGGCAGCAATCGCTGCCAAACTTTGTCAGAATGATGGCCAGCTTTGCAGACCTGGACGGCGGCGAGCCTCCGTACGGACGGGGTCTGCCGTACTATAGCTATGTCGCCTTTCAGGATGTCCTCGGCGGCCCTTCTCACCTTTACTCTCTATCTCACGCAGAATTTGAGAAGAACGCAACGACCCTGACGACGGCCGCCTTTTTCGATGCTTGCAGAGCTATGGACATCACCAACATCGTCCGCGCCTCGGCCGCGGCGTCGCTGCTGTGCCTTGTTCTTCTGAGGCCTCTTATTCGCAAGAGGCCTGCCTGGTGCTGTGGCTTTGCCCAAGAGTCCTCCTACGTCGATACCGTACGGCCATCCTTGAAGAAACCCTGGACATTCTGGACGGTTTATTTGGTCGTGGTCGCGCTTGCTGGACTGGTTCAGGGCGTGTCGTCTACTCTCACGCAACCGCGTCGCGTTTTTGACTTGCTGGACTTGGTGCCCTGGGTCATCGCCGCTCTGATCACCGCCGTGGACCGGCCTACCAAGACCCCCAAGACCCTCTTGTTTCTCTACTTCGCAATCTTGGCTTGCGGAGTCGTTTCGACGGCATTCAGTTACAGACTTCACAAGGTAGTCCCCAAGCTCGTCCTCGCAGACCCCGTCATCAGTCTGGCTGGCATCGTTGGCATTGTGGCGATGCCGATGCGGGATCCGTCGCTCGGAGACTCTGGCATCGCGTACGCCAAACCCACCGACGAGCTCCGCAGTCCCGAGGATAATCTATCCCTGTGGAGATTCATGACGGTTTCGTGGATGGCGCCAATGATCTCAAAGGGCTACGAGAAGCAGCTGCACAACGAAGATGTATGGCAATTACCGTTCGATTTCCAGCATGAGCGCCTCCACGGCCTGTTCCACGAGCTCCGTGGGTCCATGACCGTCAAGCTCTTTTCAGCAAATGGATTGGACTTGATCATTCAGTCTTTCCTCGGCATCGTCGAATGCGCCGCCGCGCTCTCCGTCCCCATGTTGTTGCAGCAGCTCCTGCGGGCCATCCAGGGCGGTTCCAAGAACATTGAGGTGTCCATCCTGTACGCCATCGGTATATTGGCTGTCCGTCTCATTGCCTGCCAGGCTGCCGTCTTCCAACTCTGGTTCTCTAGGCGTTGCTACGAGAGGTCCCGTGGAGAAATGATTACGACGCTTTACGCCAAAACTCTATCGCGGAAACACTTTGGTCAGCCGGCTGCCGAGAAGATGAATGACGAAACTCGAGAGGACGGAGATGACGATAATGATGACGAAGATGAAGACACAGAAGCTGGTACCGATGATACCGACAGTGGCAGCGAGCCGACCAGCCGTCTCGGGAGGCTGTTTGGTTGGTTCAAACGTGGACGATCAACGAATCACAAGTACCGCCGGTTGCAAAAGCAAAAACCAACAAGGCAGCCTGCCACCACTGGAAAGATTCTCAATCTGATGAGGAATGACGTCTATGAGGTTGCCCAGCGATTCTGGGAGTTCCCGGCTCTGGTCGTGAAGCCGCTCCAGTTCATCTTCTCTTTCTTCCTCGTATGGCAGCTCCTTGGCTGGTCATGCATGTTTGGCATGTTTTGTGTCATGCTTGCTCAGATGCTGAACACCATCTTCATCACCCAACTTCTCAAAAAGGAACGCGTCCGCAGGGCCGCTACTGATGCTCGGTTGCAGTCTACGTCGCAGTTTGTCGAAGGAATCAGGCACTTGCGCTGGTATGACTGGCAATCAAAGTGGCTGGATGCCATCATGGTCACTCGACGACACGAGCTGAAGACCAGAGTCGTTACCGGCTTATGGAGTATCGCGATTTCTACACTCAACATTACCTCTGGCACGCTTTTCCCTGTTGCGACCTTCTTCGCCTATACGTTCGTTGCCGGAAAGACTCTGTCAGTTGATGTGGCCTTTCCCGCTCTTTCTCTCTTCACTTTGCTAGAGACTAGCTTCAAGGAATTACCAGGTCTCATCACGGTTGTTCTAAACGCATCTATCGCCATGGGACGCATTGAGGAGTTTATGAGCGAGCCTGACAAGGACGGCGTGTTCTCAGATCACCTCACGAACGACATCAAGTTCACAAAGGCTACGTTCGCCTGGCCCGGATACGAGCAACCCGTACTAAGGAACCTCGATATCAGCTTCCCGCAGGGCCTCACGGTTATCTTTGGCAAAGTCGGTTCTGGCAAGACTGCATTGTTGCAAGCGATCCTTGGAGAACTTGACCGGCAAATAGGCGACGTCATTATCCCAACAGAACCTATTGGATACTGTGCTCAGAGTCCCTGGCTGCAGCACATGAGCATCCGCGACAACATCCTCTTCTCGGCGCCCTTTGACGCCACGAGATACACTCAGACTCTTGATGCGTGTGCTCTGCTCCCCGACCTGGCCACCTTCAAGCATGGGGACCTGTCTGACATGGGCGAGAACGGAATCGGCTTATCGGGCGGACAAAGGGCACGGGTCGCTTTGGCCCGCGCCGTTTACAGCCAGTCTCGCGTGCTGCTGTTGGACGACCCCCTCGCTGCTCTGGACCACAATACAGCTGAATCCATCGTGAAGAAGCTTCTCCAGGGTCCGCTGGTGGAAGGCCGCACCGTCGTGCTCGTGACGCATCGAGTGGACCTGTGTCTTCATCTCGCCAGCCAAATGGTCGAAGTCGTCGACGGTACGGCTCGCGTCTTGAACTCTAAAGAAGCATCTGCAGAAGTCGCCAAGTTCCTCCTGGAAGATGAGGACCCGGCAGCTCACCAGGACGACCATGAGCACACCCTCGATGAAAGCCAGCAAGACGCCGCCATACCGTCCAAGTTCATCGAAGAGGAGTATCGCGCTCACGGCGGCGTCATGTTATCGGTTTACTGGACCTACATCAAGGCCGGTAAGCTCAAGTGGTGGGCTGTGCTTGTCTTGGTGTTTGCCTTGTTTAGACTGGGCAGCCTTCTCAACTACTGGTTCCTCAAAGCGTGGGGTGAGGCATACACGCACGAGACATCGGCGAAGAGGACGTCCGATGGCATCGACTTTTCCAAGCTTTTTGCTGGGCTCCCGGACCCAGATACCGATTTGAAGCCCTGGTTGTGGGTCTATCTCGGGATCGCCGTTGCTCAGGCTGTGATTTACACATTGTCGGAAGGACTTACGCTACTCATGATCATCACTGCGGCAAGGGATCTTTTCAAGAGAGTCATCAACAAAGTCGGCCGAGCAACTTTCCGGTTCTACGACGTCACCCCAGTGGGACGCTTGATGAATCGTCTCGTCTCCGACATTGGCATGATTGACGGCGGCATCATGTCACCCCTGCGCGAAGTTGCCGTGCAGTCAATCACCTGGTTCTCCAGCATGGTAGTCATTGCTTCAGTCACGCCGCTTTTCCTACTCTTCTCGGTCGGCATGACGCTCTGGTTCGTCTACATCTTTATGCGGTTCCTACCCACTTCGCAGAGCCTGCGAAGGCTGGAAATGGTCTCCCTCAGCCCGCTCATGTCCAACTTTGGAATCCTGCTTGACGGACTCGCGACCATCCGCGCCTTCAAAGCGCAGCACCACTTCCAGAACATGAACATTGTCGTCACCGACGCCTTCCAGAAGATGGACCACTTCTACTGGAGTCTCCAGGCCTGGCTCATGTACAGATTCGACGCCCTCTCCGCCATCTGCACCTTTGCGCTCACTCTTCTCGCGCTCTACAAGGGTCTCTCGCCCGGTCTGACCGCCTTCGTCCTGACGACTGCGTCGGCGTTTGTCGAGGCGACGCATACCCTCTGCAAGCAGTACGGTACACTGCAGATGGACTTCGTTTCGGTCGAGCGCGTCATTGAGCTTCTGGACATCCCCGAGGAGCCTTGCGGTGAATTGCAGCCTCCCGCCAGCTGGCCTCACCACTCGGACGACGTCGTCTTTGACAACGTTACTTTAAAGTATGCACCTCACTTGGACCCCTCCATCTCGGAAGCCTCCTTCACCATCCCCGGAGGTTCCACTTGCGCGGTGCTGGGTAGGACGGGGTCTGGTAAGTCCACCCTGGCCCTCGCCCTCCTCGCGACGATGCACCCTTCGGAGGGCGCCATCCGCGTCGGAAACTTTAAGCTGTCTGACGTGGACGTTCACGTGTGGCGGCAGCGCGTCAGCTTCGTAGCACAAGATCCTGTTCTCTTCCCCGGAACGCTGAGAGACAATCTCGACCCGCTGCGCCAGTATACCGACAGCGAGTGCGTGCTTGTCTTGCACCGGGTCTTGGGTCCCGGCTGGGACTTGTACTCCCACGTCGACGGCGGTGGGAAGAACCTCAGCCAGGGACAGCGGCAGCTCATCGGGATTGGCCGGGCCGTCCTTAGAAGGAGCCCGATTGTGGTCTTGGATGAAGCCACGGCGTCGATTGATAAGGAGACGGCTGCCAGAGTGCAGGAGGTGCTGAGGAATGAGTTGACTACGAGCACCGTCATCACGATTGCTCACCGGCTGGAGGCTGTTCAGGACGCCAACTACTTTATCCGCCTGGACAAGGGAAAGATTGTAGAGCATGGCCCTGCGCAGGGGATCAGTCAGTAAGGAGTAGTATTTTCCCTAGTTCCTGTTTTTCTTTTTTCGCTTTTTTCGTAATTATCCTAGAAAAGTTACTATAGCCTACCATGGATGGGCTTTAGAGTATGTTGAAAAGAAATGGCTCAAAATCATGACTTGAAAAACGTTGACTTCGGTCTCGGTGTTGCAAAAAGCTTGCGATTATGAAGGTGATCAAGCGTGATGCTTGCTGAATGTCCACAAAGTTAAGACTTGGTTGGCAACAAACGATTTCGTCGGCATACGATTCGAGGCTCCGCAAAGCCGTGGATGAATACGACATTGAGGCTGACTAGAATAATGCATAGTGGTATAGCCATCTCCCCCCATCAACTCCAGACGTGATCTGTGCGGGATACCCTTGTCATCCCGTTTGTCAAAGCGATGGACAGTCGGGTCCTCCCGAGTGTGTGTGTGAGGGACCATACGGCTGGAACAGTCTTGTCCGAACTCCTCGGAGTTTATCCTTTCTCCATGGCCACCAAGACGGCGATGGCATTCTGACACTTTGTAGCAGGGTCATCTGAGTTCATTTGAGGGCTGCCCGTTAGCCGATACGTCGCCTAGTCACCTGCGATATAACTACAGACTGTTTTTTGTTCTTGTTATGTCGCGCGCGGCGCCCCGAGTTGATGGGGCTCCCCCCTTCCGGCACGAACGGCCGGCCGAAAGGGCCATTGATTTGGGCGCGGACACCGGGGAGGGCGAAGAGTGCGAAAACTCTAAACCGGGTTACGTGAGTCGTGATCCTGGACGACGCCTCCTATTTTCAGATTTTGGCTCCGCCCCGACGGTATGACTTGCAATTGACTCAATTCCAGCCCTTCGGTTCGCCGGCTGGGGAGAAAATTGACTGAGCAGGGGAGAGGGAGATGCAGGAACTCAAAGAACGGATTGTGTAGTATTTAATTACACGATTGTTCCCCTTGCCAAATCTAGACTTTCCTCTCTCCTTCACCGGTCAACAATCGTTCGCCTTTGGTTTCCCAAATCGCATCGTCTCTCACTCAGTCTCTCACTTTTCGTGTTTGTTTCCCCCCACACTCTTTATCTTACCAGTCATCACACCACATTCTTTTTGAAATTCCCGGTAAAGACACCGCCAAAATGCACTTCACCAACGCTCTCCTCGCCGCCGTTGCCGTCGCCGGCTCCGTCTCGGGCCTGGCCGTCCGCCAGACCCCAATCTGGCAAACCCTCCCGGCCACCCCGGCGCTCCCCAACCCCATCTCCACGGTCAAGACACCCATTAACGGCATCCAAATTTGGTTCCAAAAGTACAACGAAAAGGCCGGCGGCGTGCCCATTCTTGTGGCCCACGGCGGCCTCGGCTACTCTGCCTACTTTGGCGCCGTCATCACCCGCCTCATCGCCGCGGGCCACTATGTCATCGCCGTCGACCGCCGCGGCCACGGCCGCACGACCTACAACAAGGGCGACGTCTTCACCTACGACCAGATGGCCCTCGACACCCACGCCCTGCTCGAGGGCGCCGGCGTGACGTCCTACCATATCGTCGGATGGTCCGACGGCGGCAACACCGCTCTCGCGGCGCTGGTCAACCCCGTCACGGCCAAGCCCATCAACAAGGTCTTCCTCTTTGGCGCCACAGCCAACCCCTCCCAGTCCAACGTTACTTTCAGCGACACGGCCATCTTTTCCACCCTTGTCTCGCGCTGCGCGACCGAGTACGCCAGCCTCCAGCCCGGCGCCAACTTCACCGATTTCGCCACAAAAGTCTCGACGATGGAGAACACCCTGCCGCAGTTCACTGCCGCCCAGCTCAAGGCCATCCCCGGTGCCAAGATTATGATTGCCGGCGCCGAGCACGATGAGGCCGTCAACCTCGACGTCCCCGCTACCCTGAACAAGGCCATCCCCGGCAGCCGGCTCACCATACTCACCGGTGTCAGCCACTTTGCGCCCATGCAGGACCCCGTCCAGTTCACCAACGCTGTCACCGCCTTCTTCGCATCATAAGGGGAGAGCCTTGTTGGCTTGTGCGGTTGTGTAGTTTTGTTCCAATTTGGGTCTTCTGGTTTATAGAAAAAAAGGTCTCGGGACTCGGCGGAGGCATTTGTGTTTTAGAGAGAATAGAAAGCCATCGGCGTGGCATTGGTGAGACAGCTTGAATCCAACGATGAAGAGAATTGTGTTCCGAGCCCGATGCAGTGAAATGAGACGCATGCTGAGAGACTATTCTAAATAATCTTTGGACGGATACGTGTGCTCCCTGACCTCGAAGCGTTTCTTTCACGACTCCGATCAAGACCTGGCCGAGATCCAGAGATGAATTCAATTCGAGCTCGTCAAGACGCTGAAGCTAAAGGACCTTGTGGCCAAGGAGCTACGGCGGCGGTTTGCCAAGGAAAGCAGGGTACTGTTGTCAGGTGCCCAGCCTGACTAAAGGGGTTCACCAGGGCCCCTGCTGGTATAAAAGGGGTTACTTTACAATTCAATTACTAGGATAAGTAGTAATTCGTGGGCTGGAGATCAAAGTCATCAAGATCCTTCAACGTGTGTTGCGACATCAAGCTTTGCATAGATGTCGTACATGTTTGTTATGTTATTAGTTGAAACTCTCATTAACTCCGTCTCCACATATCACAAAGCGGTTAAAAGTCCATCTAAGCGAGCCTTCAAACTCGCCACGATTTAACGAGACGCCCAGTCGGCGGATTCTGCTTATCAACACCCTTGAACGGACATCATGTTGTAGAACCTGGGTCGAGCACGAAGTATGGTCGGACGATGACGCACGACAGCGAATTCGGCTTCTGACAATATGATTCTTCGGGCTGAAGCCTAGGATCATGTGTGCGCAAACGTCTTGTATGGCAAGTCTGTCTTAGGAGCACAAAAATAGCTAAATTCTCAGTACAATTTCAGAGTCCAATCTAGAAGGAAACGCCATTAACCTAATTTCACTTTTTAATACTTAACCGTCGGTCCCCAGAGATGAAGTCAAACTGTTCGGCCTAGAATGAGCAAATAACTATCGCGATTCTTTCCCAGACACAACCTCATATAGAGGGAAGGCATCTGGGTTCGCACTTCTGGTCGCCATGGAGCTTCGTCTTCTCCTTTGCAATTCCCACCAGAACCAAACTCCTGCAAGGAGGAAGGTGACAAACATCAAAGGAATAGTTACTTGAAGGAATCTTTCGAATGCAACCCCGGAAAACTTGACTCCATCTTGATATTTCACAACATTTGTGCTGAAGAAAGTCTAAAGTGTTTGTTAGAATTGCCAAAACTGTTGCTCATGGAGATGAATAGGCAGAGAAGAGTGGTTTCTTACACTGGAAAAAGTTGCTGGAAGGTAGATCAGTGTGACAACTGTCACGATGCGCATGGCAACTGCTTCTATGGCACTTCGATCGGCTTGGTCGTACATGCTCGCTGTGAGCTTTGATGCACCCAATGCTGCCTGGGCCTGCATGTGTTGAATGAGCTACAAAAGCATAATATTAGTAAAGGGAAAGTTGATTTGTGGATTGAACAACGTACGATTGCCTTCCTGTCTGCCACGATCTTGACCAAAACCTGGGCCCTAGAGATTTGCATTTGGGTGTCGTATATCATCTCATTGAGTTGAGATGCAAAATCATTCACCGCTTGTGTGCCAGCTTGGAGTTCACTGCTCGGAAAGTTCTGGTCCTTGACAAGTTCCATGTAGAATTTCCTCAGCATCGTCAAGATGTCGGCGTTCGACTCCATCACCATGATGGTTTCATTGGTCTTGTCTTCCCACTCTTGGACGATCCCCAGAGATTCAGAATCAAGTGTCTCCAAGTTCGACTTTTGTATGGAAATGATCTTGAGAGTCTGAGATGGTTTTCGGTTAAATTAAGGATAGAATTCAAGTTTCGTTGGCCCAAGCTTACCAGGTTATCGATGATTTCTTCAAGTGACTGCACGTTCCACCTCCATCCTGACGTCGCCCACCTCGCCAGAACAAGGTGTACCTCTAGAGATGACAACAGCGACTGCTCTGTAGTCCCGAATCTGGAAGAATGGTTCCGCTTCTCTGGGAAAAGCTCCTGGATAAGGCCTTTGACCACCGCGTGTGGATCTCCAAGTATCCAGTTCTGGACCCCGGATCCGACGTCGAACTGATGGTGGATAGCTGCTTGCCTGATTTTCCAGACCTTGTTGACCTCCTGTCCCGGTTGCTCAAATTTGAGTCCTACAGTCTTCAGGTTGTAGCAAATCTGAAATCTCCTCCCGCTTCGGCCCATATCTGGAATGCACGTCCCCGGTGCGGGATTGATGAGAACCTTTTCTGTTCTGAAGCCACTGAACCGGAGGTTTTTGTCTTCGCCATGTGGGGATCCATAGATATAGAGAAAGTCCAGAAACTGTGGCATGACTTGGTAAAAGGTCAAGAGACGCATCAACATCTCCGGTCGCGCTTCCAGAGGCGCCAAAGCGTTCTCGGCAATGAGGAATCTGAGCTCGAGTGTATTAGTGTTGCAGATTATCTACGTAACAGAGTGCCAAAAAAAAAAAAAAAAAAACTTACACAAAGCGGCATTTTTCGTCTCTCTTAAATGCCAACACTCTGGGAGACAGATCAAGGTTTCGTGGATTTGGTACGGTCAACTCGCCAAGAAGCTCTTTCAGATGGCCGTCGTTCAATACATTGTTTTTGCGGACTCCGCCAGCTCCAGTTATGTCGCGAATCGGGATCTTGGCCTTTTCATCGCTGACGAAGAGAGTTTCTCCCCGATCTATGAGTCTGTTCCTTTGGTCCAATAGACTGGCTCGTCCATACGAACTGGCTCTCACGTGGTTGAGCGGGTAGTTGTCTGATCCTAGGTAGGAGTCTCTAAACTCAGGCGGTACCTCAGTCTGCGTCGGTAGCTCAGTCGGCGGCGGCATGGTGGATGCAGGTCGAATAATCCAAACAATGGCCTATACAATAGGGTAGAATGAGCTTTGCAAATTGGGTCTGGCCGTGATCCATCCAAAGCACGGTATTAGCCGACTTTTTAGAAGATTTGATCCAAGTCGGAATCGAGATGGCAGGCAAGGAGAAAACATAGTCATGCGGGAAAAGCCCAGCAGCATCAGCCCACCAGGCTCTTTGCGAGGCGTCATTCACTGTGGCCTATCACACCAAGTAAGACAAGGCGGGCGGCTGCATGCTTTGCCAAGTCGTTCCACAAAAGCAATCTTCAGTCAGCCATGGAAGAATGCCCGAATTCTCGGCAAGTATCCGCAAGATTTGATTAACTGACCATCCGGCATGGAGTGTATCTGCGACTTCAGCGCAGGCGGCAGGTTTCCTAGCGCCAAACGGATTCCGAAGCCAGCGCCCGCCAGCGTGGTACACCGCTATCCGAGCTGAGCGAGCTTATAAGCGAGGTCGTCGCAAGTATCCCGAAGTGTCACAAGTGACTACGAGGGGCGGAGCTTCTCAGCCAGATTCATGATCATCATCTCTGTTGCATTGCAAAAGTGAGCTTTCATTAGGGATGTGTATCAAGTTGACTAATGAATTCTAATCCCAACCAAGATCATCTCCTATCTATTCTTAGGGATCCGGAGTGTATCTCTCGCGCCGCGCCTGCCTCAGCACATCGTTTGGATCCCTGTCTCTGAGATCATCGATTGCTCTTCTGTCGTCCTGCTTGAAGTCAGCATATTATGCAACAAAGCTTGCCACCAGGGAGCGCCATCATGGGCCATTAGTTCACTAACCTCTGTGAGGGGATGCGGCACGTGGAAAAAGTAAACGTCGTTGAGATGCTTCAACGTCCGGTCAGTAGAGAGACGTGCGTTTGGTCCTGGTCTACAGCAAACGAACCTGTTTTTCACTGAAGCCTCCACCGGTGGCGCTGACGTTGATTTCGTTCTCGAAACGCCTCACCAGCCATTCTTGCACTTTATGCCATCTCAAGTTATACGAGCTAACATGCTCTGAAATCCAGCCACTGGGAGGCTTCTGCGTTGGTTGAGGTCTCAGAAGCGGCTCGGGGTTCGCCGAACTTGCACTGCCTGCTTGGGTTGTATCGTTGTTGTTTGTCTGCGATGTCTGGCCGGCCCAGGTGATTTTCGGGTTTACCTCCCCACTCATCTTGCACCTACCTACCGGTGGGTTTCGAAGCAGTGAGTGAGAGCTAGAGTCGGTGCGTTTGAAGGCGCAGGGAAGTTTCGATCTGGCGAGGGGAAATCGAGGAGGTGAAGACGACCGGCCCCCTAAAGCTCGTGGAAGCTGCAAGGTAGTTTCTGAGGACTCGGCGGTACTTTAAACAAATTGCGGGAAGATGCCTCACAGAAAGCGAGGTCCGATGGCTCAGCGAGGCGTCTGAAAGCCACGGTGTGCGAAGAACCACAGGCTGCACGCCCTTCTCGGTTTGGCGCCATTTCGTCACTGATCCAAGTTGAGAATTGCTCGTCAACAAGGACCATGCGGATATCTTTTGAACATTAAGTTCTTGCCCTACACTGTCTGGAGCTGGCCATGGAAGGGAATGCTCTCAGAGACTTCCCCTGCCCCTGTGAGTGAACGCAAAGTTCCCGAGCATCTGAGGAAGACCCACACCACAGCCGGATAGATACGAAGCTGAGGCGTCTCTGATCGCTGATTCGGCCCTCTGACATGCGTTTGGACCCCCGTGTAGGGTGCTTCCAGCAGTTTGCCAAAACGAAAAGCCCCCCCCCCCCTCTCCCAAGCGCTGTGTACCACTGCTGATCTTTTTCCGTCTGATCTTGTTCAGTCTGCCCAGGGTAGTTTGGTCATGCCAGAGCCTTGTCATACACCACACAAGATACTCGTGGTTCGCATCTCCCCTGGAGATCACAGTCCGGGTCTGTCATACCCCTAGAAGTAGTGGCATGTAGGCAAAGGCTTCTTGCATGTACTGGAAAGATATCACAATCTCGAGGAGAGGAAAGAAGGCTCGCCTTGGTGGGTCTTTCTGCCATTGATGATTTTGATATGTTTCGATTTTCAAGCCGATGTGCGAGGCTTAGTATTATTCTAAATCTTCTTATTGGCTATTCATGGGTCAGTCTCTGGAGAGACGACTTGTCCCGGTTCGAACCACTATGCCAAGAGAAAGGTCCAAGTCATCAGAAATATTCAAGAGAATCTGTCACAAGGGTGTATGTGGCGGTTATTGCTGCCCGCAATCAACGGCGTCGTTTTTGCAACAGAAAGAAATAGATACATAGCCTCAGAAGTGTTCAAGAGAACCTGAACAATAGGTGTCGGTTGTTATTGATGCCGGTCAGCCGGCCAGTCTGCCGCATTTTTGGGAGGTTGACAAGCGCCCATTACTTGCCGAAGGAAACTGCAGCGTTCTCTGAAAGTGCTTGATGTCTCGATCTTCTGATGATTCCCTCCTCATCTCTTCCATTTCATCCAGTGTCCCGTCTTGGTCCAGCCTTTCTGCATATGTGCTTATGCTGCTTGAGCCCGTTCGTTTTCGCTTCCAACATCAACCCGTACTCGGCCTCCAGCAGAACGATCGTCAGAGAACCCGCGAAACGTCTTCGAAATCATTCCAGGATTCTCTGTGCGATAGTACCACCAGACTGTTACACCTGTGTAAGAGAGACGACGCCTACCTGATCCGCCTTCGGCAGCCGAAACGCTGTCTCACACCATGAGCGTCAATGTGCAATTTGACTACTCTGCCGAGTTCGATACAGCTGTCAACGAGTTCAAGACCATTCGAGCAGAAGAGACAAGAATCTCGAAATGCGGTGGAGAATTTGTCATCGTTGGGAATGTTACCCGTCGCCTCAAGACTAGGTCACCGTCCTGTCACAACAGGTTCCAAGACGATCTCGACAGGCTATGCCAGACTCACTGGCTTCGGCAAAATTTCATGCAACCGCCAACAATGCAATTGGAAGCTCTGGAAGGATATCTCTGTGTTTTCTACATACTGCTTGATATTGGTGCTCCATCGCAAATCGACGTCTTTCGCGAAAATGGCCTCAGCGACAACAAACTACCATTCGATAAGACAATTCTGAACTCGGATCGGATACGAGTGTGGTCTTTTGAGAAATTTTCCGACGCGTTTTTCGAGGTTCAACTAGCCTGGTGTCCGGTACAGTTCGAGCTTGGGATGAGAGAGAATTACTTCAACAGGATCATACCCGTTCTGGAGAAAACCGAGATCAAGCCTCATCGAGACGGTGGAGGACCGCGCAAGAACAACGCGTCTCTGTATTCGATTGAAGTTCCTGAAGAGATGGTTGGCCTGGAGCTGCAGAGGAAGATGGCCTCGGCACGGTTCAAACGCCAAGGGGACCCTTCCCAAGGTTTCGTGAGCCAAGCCCTGATGCTCGAGCCGTCGTCGGTTGAGGGTAACCACCTCATGACAATTGCTCAAGGCTCTAACATCGCCATATACAGCGATACAGATTTGCCCTCAAACAATTCGAGTTTGAGAGACCTCGCAATTTCCGAAACGAAGCCAACATGTCCGAATATCTCAGGGACAAAGACGGTATGGTCCAGTACATCGGATGGTACCAGGGACTTGAGACCGACGGCGAAGGAACCCAGCACGAGTATTACAACCTCGTTCTGGAACTCGGGGATTCAGACCTATACACTGTTTTCCGCACGTCAGAACCTCCCGTCTCACCGAAGGAGATCTCGAGTTTCTGGCACGCAATGTTTGGCGTTTCTGAGACGCTTGCCTCCATCTACAAACTTAGGCTCGGTGGTGTGGACTATGACACGTAAGCTCATCTGAAATGACTGGAACAATTCTTCGACTGCGGTGCTCAACTGAAACTCTTTATAGGTGGCATGCAGATATCAAACCTGAAAACATACTTCGCGTCGGCAACAGATTCAAGTTGGCGGATCTTGGAGAGGCTTACATCAAATTGTCCAATGCCGACAATCGGCGACAAGGGGCCAGAGTCACTGGGGGCACAAGAACCTATGGTCAGTATTTCTTATTAATAAAAGTCTTCTGCTATGTCGACCATGGAAAGTTCAGCTTGACTTACAATTGTGTCATAGGTGCTCCGGAAAAAGCGGCATATCTGGACAGCAGGAGTATGCAGGAGCCATCTATCACGCAAGCAAGTGATATATGGTCACTTGGCTGCGTGTTTCTTGTCGCAGCCATTTATGTCGCACTGGGACCCCAAGCGGTTTTGCAGTATGCAAGAATTCGAAGAGCTGGATTATTCGCCAGGACTGGAGAGATAAGCGACACATTCCACTACAACGACGCTGTCCTTCCTGAAGCGATTAAGGTGCCAAAATACATTCGAGTGGTGCTGAGGAAGACCGATATGTATACGGCCGCTGTGCTGGATATGGTTGACCAACACATGTTGGTTGCGGACCCTGAAGGAAGGTTTACGGCTGATCAAGTGCGAGATTGGTTCAAAGCACGATTTGGAACAATCTCCGACTGCAACTGAGGAAGTTCCAAGAGGGATTTGAACGTGAGTTCCGCTCGAAGTACTGAGTACGAGACTCCTCGTCGACGTCGCCACCATATCATGTCTCAGAGACGAGAGACTCCGGGGAGCGATTCTCGCTGACGAACAGCAGGTTTCAAGAGGCTTTTCGGCCCTCTCTTCATCTGCAAGAATTGTCGGCATCGCAGTACGGAACCCATGCAACTCAAGGCCCCAGACCTCCGCCCCGCTTATCTCTTCCCCGGCTTGGATCGAATCCTATGTCCTCAAGGCCGGATACCTAGTCAACCCCAACAACAGCCACCGATGACCACCGATGACGGCAGCGTCGTGGGGATTGCGTACAGAGTTTGGTCATGATGAGAATTCAACATTTCCTCGCGGAGAGGCCTCCCATGGATGTCGGAATTCCTTTTACCCGAATTGAGAATTCTACTCATGGTAGACTTCCCACCTTGTTCTTTCATTTTGAGTTGGTGGCTCTTCTGCTCTTGCAAGACTGGTTCTTCTGCTTTTTCAAAACTGGTATTGCACTTGGCGCTCGTTTCTCTTTTCTCTTTTCTCCAATTCTCATGACTTTCTGGCACGAATTAGACGAGTGTTTTTTACCCCGGTGTTTGTGCTTTCACTTCATATTCTTCTCCACGCTAGCTTTTAAAAGCATATGTTCATTGGAGATCCACGTGTTTCAATCTCACGCAGATTGAACACGACGAACTGGAGTTTGAAAAGGAATGCGTAATGACTCTCATGGGCTACTGTGGTTGGAGCTTTGGCGTTGTAAGACTTTGGTGGTTGCCAATCTGCATAAGATCGCAATGATTACTGCGTGTTCAAGGGCTTATGGGAATACATTATCTTTCATGTAGCTTCGATAGGTACCTTATGGAACATCAATTGCGATAAGGTTGGATTAATGTGATTGACGATATTGAATGTCAGGACGCGAGGTACTTTGCATTCAGCCCATCACTGTGGTAGGTAGGACCGTACCTAACTAAGGAAGGAAGGAAGGGGTGGAGGGGCAAAGTGGGGTAAGCGGTGAGAGCAAGTGCGCTGGACCCCTAAATTCTTATCGCTCTTTCTGCAATTCCTTATCGCAGTGACGCTAGGCCCAGCATAGGTAGAGCAGTTTCGTCAAGTCCCTGTTGTGCCAGGAAATTTTCCCTTTGACATCACTCGCCCTTCACCACGGCCTTCACAAATTTTCGCCGTGCGAGGACAGCAAGAACCGAAACCCCCAAAATTCGACATTATGGATCGCAGAGGAAGAGGTTCGAACCAGAAGCGCGGCCCCAGACGCGACCGCCGCGATGCGCCATACAACGAGTCCCCCAGATCGGGCCAGCCCGCGCCCGCCCCCGCCCCGGTAGCATCAGCAGCAGTAGCCGCCCAGTCAACGGCGCCGCCCCTCACCGAGCCCGTTCCCCAGGATACACCGAGATTCGCCGACATGGTCGGCGTTGACCCATCCCTGGTTCAGGCCATCACCCAAGACCTCAAGTTCGACCACATGATGCCCGTCCAGGCCGCCACCCTGGGCGAGCTCCTGCCCCCCAAGCGCGGCGACTGCCTCGTCCAGGCGAAGACCGGCACCGGCAAGACGATTGCCTTCCTCCTCCCCGCCATCCAGACTCTCATCACCAACAATCGCGGCCGCGGCGCCGGAATCTCCCTGCTCGTCATCTCCCCGACCCGCGAGCTCGCCATGCAGATCGCCAAGGAGGCTGAGGCCCTCCTGCAGCGCCTCAAGCAGTATCGCGTCTGCATCGCCATCGGAGGCACCAACAAGGACCGCGAGGAGAAGCAGATCCTCAACGGCTGCGATATCCTCATCGCCACCCCCGGCCGTCTCATCGATCACATGTCCAACGAGTACATCAAGGATGCCTTCCGCCACCTCGACACCCTCGTCCTCGACGAGGCTGATCGCCTCCTCGACATGGGCTTCATGCCTGCCCTCAAGGACATCGTCCGCGCCCTGCCCGACAAGACAAAGACCAACCGCCAGGGCATGCTCTTCTCCGCCACCATCGCCTCCCACGTCGAGCAGGTCGCCGGCCTGGTCCTCTCCCAGGGCTACAAGTTCATCTCCACCATCCCGGCCGGCGAGGCCAATACCCACGAGCGCGTGCCCCAGCACCTCATCAAAGTGCCCACCTTTGCCGCTGTCGCCCCCGCCATGGTCGGCGCCATCCGCGAGGAGGCCGCCCACGTCGGCCCGGACACCTTCAAGGCCATCATCTTCGCCCCCACGGCCGCCCTCGCCGACTTTTACGGCGACGTCCTCGCCAACGTGCCCGGCATGCCGCCCACCGCCGTGCTGCACTCCCGCATCTCCCAGAGCAAGCGCACGAAGACGACAAACGACTACCGCGACTCCAAATCCGGCATCCTCGTCGCTACGGACGTCATCGCCCGCGGCATGGACTTCCCCGGCGTCACCTCCGTCTTCCAGGTTGGCATCCCCGCCGACAAGGAGTCCTACATCCACCGCCTCGGCCGTACCGCCCGCGCCGGCGCCGAGGGTCGCGGCATCTTCATCGTCGCCGAGGTCGAGGGCTTCTTCCCGCAGTGGACCCTCAAGGAGATCACCTTTGAGACCCGCCCCGCCGACCTCTCGGCGGCCGAGGCGGTGTACGACATTGCGGAGCAGCGCATCGATGAGACGCAAAAGGCCAAGATCTATCAGGCTTGGCTGGGCTACTACAAGAACTGGATGAAGCCACTCAAGTGGGACAAGGAGCAGCTCGTCGCCGAGGGCAACACCTTTGCCCGCGACGCGCTCGCCTGCCCCGAGACGCCCGCGATCCAGAAGAGCACCATTGGCAAGATGGGTCTCCGCGGAACCAGAGGTTTGGTTGTTATTCCCGATGCGCCCAAGAGCCGGCACGGACACCGCGGAGGTGGTGGCGGCGGCGGCGGCGGCGAAGGCCGCAGCGCCGGTTCTGGTGGTCGTGGAGGTGGTGGCGGTGGTGGTGGTGGCGGCGGCGGCGGAGGAAGACGGGGTGGACGATTCTAGATCATCACACGGCTACCGTTCGTTGCCTTTACTTCCACTTTCTTTTTCTGAGGAGGGGCGGTTCTGAGCTTGTTTACAGCAACACTAACACATCTTTTGATACCCTCATACAACTGTCTACGACGGGGAACTACGGGGATTCGTATACCTGGGATACATCTGGGGGCATTGGTGGCCGGCGTTTTCGGTATACAAGGATGGATTTTCGGTATTAGAAGTTGGGGAAAAGTTCATCAGACCTGAGACGTCTGGTTATGAAGAAGAAAGAAAAAAACATAGAGAGACAACAGACCAAACACGGAGAGAGACTGAGAGAGCCTTGATGAAGTTCTCTCTCTACTCTTCACGTTTCATTCTGATCATCATTCATTCCAGTCAACTAACTCATGAGCTACATGTGATGTTGTTCTCCAAGAAACTTGATTTGAATCTTACCGACCCCGGCTGTTCCAAACGATAGACCTTGCACCGCACGCCATCCCCGCCCACACGCAGCCACAACCCGTCACTCCCACGCAAAGTCAAACCCGCACCTCTGCAGCACCGTTTCCCTGCGTCCCGTTTCCATCATGGATATGCACACTCCAATCCATCCCCTCCTCCACTCATCCTGCCTCCCACCCCCGGCTTCGGTGATCGGTCCAGCAGACACAAACGGCGGTCTCCGTCAACCCCGTCAAGGCCGTCGGGCCCGGCGAGATTAAACCTATCAGGGAACTTCTTTTTGGTCCAGCAAACCACCCCTCCCCCCCTGGCCAAAAAAAAAAAAAAAAAAAAAAAGGAAACAAAAGAAAGACAAAACGCCCGCAGCGCTTTGGTCGCATACATAACCCCTTTCCCCAAAGATTGCGCTTGAAATACCATCTACAGCGGGCTTCGGTGATGCCGACGAATGCAATCACCACCGCTGCCGCTGCCGCTGCCGCTGCCGCCGCACCCGCACCCGCATCATTAATCATGATTGTCAATCTATCCATCTGTCAAACGAAGCCATCTCCACGGAAAAACGCAATAGCCCCCCATCCGTCCTCCTTCATCATGAACCGTAGCCTCCTCCGGCACTGCGTCGACTCTCCTCTGCTACAGCCACCGTCTCGATCCCGGGCCTGTATAGTGTGTGCGTTCAAATGAGAAGCAGAACAAAAGTCCCAAAGAAGACAAAAGTAACAACAGATGACAAACAAAAAGGGAAAAAAAAGTTGGGACGGGATGGGATGTAGCAAGATGGAAAAAAAAGGGGGGTATGTGTGTGTACCGCATCACATCAGGGTCCAACCTCATCCGATGAAGAGCACGAAGAGCACGTAAACCACCCACCTCCACAGGACGCACCCGCAACCGGGACGTCGCAATAAGGACGTTCATGTTGCGGCCGGATCGAGGCCAAGTCTGTCGCGCACCGGTCAATAAGCGCAGATAGATGAGGGGAGTAAAAGCGTGATTAGGCAAATTGTTGAAGCCTAGACCTTTCCATTTATTGTCGCCGGTTATACATTGCGCACGTAGAATGCCGCTAGATTCAAAATCCCCAGGAGCACTCGCGTGAGCATCATCGCGGTGTCCGAGGTGTAAATGCTTGCTTCGAAATCCTTCCTTCTCCGGACCGCCCCCAAAAACAAAGAGATTGAAACCTTCGCCGGCGTTGAACCCCTAGTTCCCATTTTGCAAAAGCTGCCAGTTCAGCCCGTCCTTTCCCACTACTCCCCCTTTCCCTAGTCCAGATTGTTCAAGTAAGAGTACATTTGGCCAACCAGGCCTGAACCGTCCACCCGTCTGTCCAACGTCAACCAGCGTGGTAATAGGCCCATCATGTCCCTAACCACAGACCGACCCTGCCGCCGTTTGGGTATCCACCGTTCTTGTCTCCAGGTCTCCGAACGTCATAACCGCCATCGTCTCCTTGCTGGTGTTGTTGTTGCTGCTGCGGATTCAGCGCCGAGTTTTCTCCACCAACAGGTCCTCCGATAGGGCCGCCAGCACCGGTCGCCATCCGCTCGTGCATTAATATACCGCTTCCCATGTCTGGAAAGCCTTGCGTCTCTTCGCGGGAATTTGAGTAAGGTCCTGTATTATGGTCTGGGTATTCTCGCGGCCCCGTCCCACCGCTACTAGGGCTCCAAGCAGTGTCGAAGCCGGGCATGCCCATTGCCGCCATGTCGGAGGTGTTGCTTCGGGTCAGACCGAGGGGGCTCATAAGATCAACACTGCTCGCGTCCAGGTCCACCCCGCCCATGCCTCTGGTCATGCGATCAGCACCGAGGTCGATTCCCAATCCCATATTTGGTATACCAGAAGGATGCTGCATTGAGTTGCTGCCAAGATCTAGTTGTTGTTGCTGTTGTTGCTGTTGTCGTTGTCGTTGTTGTTGCTGTTGGTTATTGCCACTGTTCTCTTCGCTGTCGTCAAACACTTCGCCTACAACGCTGCCTCTTTGTTGCTGTTGTCCCCAGCCTTGTTCCATTAAGGGGTGCGCCTGACCCGCGGCAATCATTGCTGCGGCGGCTGAACTCATCCCAGACATGGCGGGGCTAAGTTGTGTTCTCATACTGCCTGGGTTCTCGCCAGCAGCGGTAAGCAGCTTCTCAGCGAACTGTTTTCGGGAGTTGTCGCTCGCGCTCAGTGTTCGCACGAAGAACTCAATCGGATCCAGACTTGCCCCCTTACGACCGCTGCCCAGCACGCCCATGTCGCCTGATGTGAAGTCCATGGTTGTCGAGAAGCCAACACTCTCGCACGCTCCCAACACATTAACGCACCATGTTCCGATTTCAAAAATCTTCTCCATGATGCCCATCCCGTGTACTTCAACAGCCTTACTGGGTAAGCTCGATAGAATCGAAGCCGTGTCGCGCGCAACTGTTAGAGGAAAAGAGAAACACATGCTGTTCCCGCCACCGACGCCGCTGCCTGACGACACCCCACCTCCCGAGTCGGCCGGGTCAGTCCAACTGAGAAGGCCCTGCCTCATAGATGACTGCCAAACAATAAGACGAAGCCATTGTTGTGTGATAAGTAGGTCTGCCTTTTGGATATCTGTCGGCTCTGGTGCGTTGGCATCTCTCGAGGCTGATGTTGCCCCGTAGGAACCCAGCAATTGCCCATGAGGCTGGGTTGGTGATGATCGCCCATGTGGGCGAAGGAACGCGGGAGGGAGGGAGAGAAGGTTTTGCAGGGCCAAAAACGTTGTTGCGCTGATGCGGGGATCGGACCCCTCATTCCACGCTGTCACGAACGATTCGTCCAGCGGAGTGTAGGATGAAACGAGCTGAAGGAAGCCGGCATGAATGTCTGGTCCCTCGTAAGGATGCCGTGTTGTTGGTAGCGACGGCGTTCTCTTGAATGTAATCGGTTTATTGCGGAGGATCGCAAAGGACCTAAGTAGCGCGAGACGTGTTAGTACCTCAATTGTGCCTGCCACGTTACCCCTCACATCGGCCCAGCGACTACTCGTTACTTACCTTTCCGTAACGAAGAGGATCCAAAACACTCTTTGTCGGCATAGTGTTTCCTCACAACTGAGTCCATAGTACGTCGAATCGTCCTGCAGCCCGAGGTCCTGCGCGTTGGTCAACGCCTCCCGCAAGTAGTACCACGATTTGCGCGATTGGTTGATCTCAAAGAAGGATGTGCTCAGGTAAAACGAAGAAATCACTGCGGACAGGGACAAATCCTCGAGGAAGTCGTACGTCTGCCTCGTAGAAATGGTCTCGTCCAGGAAGAAGCGGCCGACAACTTCCCAGGACGTAGGTCCAGGTGCACCGATGCTTTTACCAGACATGTGCATCGACGTCAGCGCGCACAGGGCGTAGATGAGATTCTTTTCACTGGGCGCCATGGGTCGGTTTATCGTTTCGCGGACGGTCGGCATATAAATGAGTGGCATGATGGGGTAAATGTGCTCGTAGTATAGCTCGACCAGCTGGGGGATCATGTGGAAGTAGCTCCTCGTTCTCGGTCGTAGTTCGTCGCTCGAGAACATGCCTCCGGGTTCCGGCACATTGCCATGTCCCGGATTCGAGGTGACGGCGGCCCAGAAGCTCGGCGGGGTCGATGCTGCGGACGCGTTGGATGAATGTTGAGATGTCGCTTCGCCGAGGTCGCTACCGCTCATCCCAATGTCGACGCTGTCTAGGTTCAGCGGTGGGCATGCTGCTGATAACCGACGCCGCACATACTCTGTTGGACTCTCGAGCGCAGTTTCTGCATTGAAAGATTTTTGAACTTGAGGTCGTTGCAGCTTTGTTTGGGACGACTCCCTTGCGCGCAACTCATTTATGACCCGCCCATGGCCGCGCTTCGGTCCCCTCTTCTTGGGGACATGTTCGCGCTTGCAGGTGAGTGAAGCGTGTACGCATTGCTCACAGGGGAACTTGCCATCGCAGCGAATTCCTACGGCTAGTTAGTTTGTAGGTCCATCGCAAAAGACGTGAATAATGAAAGACGTGGCAAGAGACTTGAGTTGCGGACATGATGTGAGCAGTGATGACGTGCAACAGCAACAACAACAGCAGCAGCAGCAGCAACAGTGGCTAAGGTGGGATGGTACCATGAAGCCGGCAAATGGACTGTCCGGGCGGCAGACTGCTTGGAAGAGGGAGGATCGCACGAAAGTTCATGAACGCGACGGCCGGCAGGGGATAGAAATTAAGATACGACGATAACGTGTTGAGGGATGTGGAATAGCATACTTCTCCGTCGACAGTGATCGCATACTGTCCGCTTGGGCGGCGCTGACTGTTGGTGGTGGTACTGACTTTTGGTGTTAACCGTGGCGGCGGCGGCGGTGGTGTTCGAGCCTGGTGATTCGGCCTTCACTTCTGCAGAGCCCGCTCTGCTCGCAGCATTTCTCGCGGTATCTGTGTCGTCCATCACTCAAAACATGACGCAATAAGAATGAGGGAACAGTCGAGAGAAGAAGAGGGCAGAGACAGGACTCTCGTCACAGGGGTGCCGGCCGTTAAGAGTTTGAGCGAGGAATTTCGCGGTGGAGTGATGGTTTGTCGCAGTCCAGCAGAAAAAGCAGTGCAGTGCAGTGCAGAGGCAGAGCCTTTCTGTAATGGAGCAACAAGCCTCGACTCGGACAGCGCTGCAGCCCAGCCTCCCCCTGGTCAAAAAGCCAGTTCCAGTCCACTCTCGGCCGCCTCAGCCCCTCACCGGCAAGGGAAGAGGAAGGGGGTAGGAAGCTAAGGTAAGGTAGGGTCGGTAAGGTGTGGTCTAGCTGTGAGGTGAGGCACGTAGGGTAGTGTAGGTAGCGTAGCGTAGCGTCTCGTCTGTCGGCGCCTCATCAGTCGAGGTGTCGGTAGCTGGGTGGTGGATAGCGTCGAGGTCGTCTTGTTGGTCGTCGCTAGCGCGTGAGGTGTTGGTTGCTTCACACTCCGTCCGTGTCCGATGTCGTGCGCTCGATGACCGTCGGGATCTGCTGCCTGCGTCTGCTGTCCGGGTCTGTCCTGTTTTGATCTTGTCTCGTCTGGCCGTCCAGTGTCTGGTCTTTCGTTGCGGGTGCGGCGTGCGGCGCGGCTTGCAGCTTGCCTGTGCAAATGCGGGGAAAAAAGGAACGACAGTTCGAGGCGAATGGGACGCGGAGAGAATGGGGGAAAGAGGAGGGGCCAAGAGCAAAAGGAGGGTGCTGCCGTTTCCGTGCTGTCAAGGAAAGGTTGTCTTGTGAGTCAGCTGATGAAAGACGAATGAGTGGAAGATGGTCGTGGACCCAATCGACGGATGGCTTTAGAGACGATGTGCGGGGGAAAAAGGTCGAGGCCAATCAACTTTGGATGAGCTGCACATCGGCCGGCACCAGCTCAAAATAAGGCAAATGGCCAGAAGAAACGAGGGAACAAATAAGTCGTCCAAGACGTTCGAGTCCGTGGTGCCCCTTCCCTCGTTTGGGGCTTCAGCTGAGCTCTTCTGTCCCAAGTTTGCCAGGGACCTGCAGCTATTTTGGATCAAAATCAAATCTGCGGCGCTATTCCGGCCCATCTGCGAACGGAGCCATTTGTCTGGCTCCTGGAGACGTGCCCGGCATCCGCCCGCTCATGCCAGGGTCCATCAAAAATCCTCCACTGAGGACCGTCGAGCGGAGCTAACCGCAGGCACCATCCCCCGCCGTTATGGACCACATGTGCGAGCTTTGTTCGTGACCGCAGCCAGGGAGCCCCCCAGGGCAACCGCGTCGTGCTCGTCAGGGACTCAAGCTCGACTCAAGCTCGAGAGATTCAAGATGCTTAATTCTGTCCTGGGGTGTCCAAACTCTGCTCGCCATGCCACGTTTCGCCCTCGTTCCGGCAATCTGTCCCCGAGGCCTTTGAATCACTTGATGGTACGGATACAACTGGCCTGACTCTGGTCTGGGGCTGCCGCATCATGCCGCTTCTATGGAATGTTCTTCGTACGTGGCCATCGCCGGAGGCTTGAGTCCGCAACCAGGCGCGCGTTCGCGTTGCATCAGATGTCAAGTCAAATGCGGAACTTCCCAGGCTTCTTGATTATCGTTGTCTACCTTGCATACACGGCGACTCGATGCAATTTGCGCGGTTGAGGCGGTTGGTAGACGGTATAGTGTCGCCGATCTGTCCCCCTCCAATACGACTCAATGCCTGTCGATTTGCAGCTGTCGAAATCTTGTACGTGCTCAAATGAGGGGATTTCCGGGGTCCTGAACATTCCAGAACGATCCGATTCAGGGAAATTGCTCTGATGCCGGCGGCATCCATATCAACGGCCCCTGGCATGATGCGGAGGTGGCTCATCGAACTGTAAAGACAAGGCAGGGGTCGCCCAGCCAGACTATCAATTACTCTTGGACGACTGTGTTGTCAAAAGCTTAGTATCATAGCGTTCCGACAAAGTTGGGGTCTGCTTGGAAACCCATATCGAGTCCCGGAGTCACCGATGAGTGCGGCGACTGCAATATCGACAACCTGTTGACGGTTAGCTGCGGTTGATCGGGTCCTTCACAACAAAAAGAACGGCACACGCGGGCCTCATCCGCCTTGCGATGCAAAGAATTGACTTTGGGTGATTTGTCGACAAATAAAGTCATGTCTGCTGGTGCGTGCTCCTGGCGAGGCCGAGAAGAGCAGGGCGATGGGTTTGGCGTTTCTCTTCCAGCGGTGGCGAGTCGCGACAGAGTCGAGAGCAAAAGAGTGGGTACCGGAGTTGGCAGGAATCTCCTGTACCGTCTTGAACCAATATGAGAAACCCTCAAGTGGCTTGATGGTCATGTCTTGCGAAATCATGGTTCAGACCGAGCAAAGCGGCCGGCCGACCGAAAACGCCGGTCACCGTACGTATGCCGTCACAGGGTTTGTCGCTATCTCCCCGAGCCGACTCGGGCGAGGGCATAATGGTTCTGCTTGGAAGGGGTCGGTCGTAGGATTAACGCCTTGTCGTCCTATCTACGTGGTTAGAAGTCTATAAAATGCTGCCCAGCTGAGGCTGTCATGAGCGATGGGCAGTCGGAAATCTCTTCTTCCAGCTGGCAATATCGCTAAGACTACCTCAATCGGAGCATGAACTTTGTCAACGGGCGCTACCGCCCAATGTATCCTCCACTCATATCGACACTCTCCCTGTCTGCAGTATATTTCCTAACCCAGAGGTTGCATTTCGAGGGGCGTACCAGGCCCTCGGGTCGAGTGGATAAATTTGTAGGTTGAACGTTGAACAACTGGACGCTTGGACGACTTCGCGGTAGCCTCGAACCTGGATCGATGTCGAAGAGAATATGTGTGGCCGCATGGCGGTAGTAAGCATCCTGCCAACGAATTTTCCGGTCCCGGACTTGCTTCAAAACATACAACAAGCCCGAAAAATGCTTCGGGATATGGTACTAGCCCGAACCTGGGATGTAAGTAGAAGTCAAGACCACGATTTGCAGCCACAATGTAGCTCAGTCAAATCTAGTTGACGAAGGTTCAGCAGCCAGAAACGTTGTCAAGTCGGCAGTCTGCCATTCTACCACAACGGGGCGCAGGGGGGAAATGCCGATCGCACTTTGCTGCACCTTGCAGGTGCCGATTCTGAATGACCGGTCTGTGACTCCGAGAGGGTGGTTGTGCCCCTGAACTGATGATACCGAAGAACTGGTCCCAGCAGAACGGTTATGCCCTGATTAGAATCCCCCAACTCATTTCGCAATCCTGGAGAAGCTGAAGACGTGACAGCTTGGCTACGCCTAACCAGAACAGAAAGCAAATTTCGAAGCCAAGACTTCAGGGTCGACCGCTCACGAACTCTCATAGAATTGCTTGCATTGCTGGGCCGTATCGCGTCAAGCTGCGATTGATAGAGACTCGAAAGGCGCTCGGCACCGCCTGCCCGCCAAGGGACTCAACAATGGATCATGATTGAAATTTGGTCCTCGGCGAGATTGGGAATGAGGATGAAAAAAGTCAGAGGAGTGGGTGCAGATCGCAGATATTCTGCCTCGACTATCATGTGGTTCTGGTAACAGATAGGAGACGGAATTCTGTGCGGTGTCTGCCTCATTCTGAGATGTAAGGCAAGTAAGGTAAGGTAGGTGCTCTGCGCAGTGCCTCCTTCTCACAACACGGACTCTTCTCACAACACGGAAGGAGACAACAAGCTGTTGCCACCAATCGGGCCGGCAAGTGGGATGCCGGAAGGTGCCTTCCTGGGCCGGGCCAGAAAACCTCACGTACCCATCATCGCGTTGAGGCAGGCGCTATGCCGTAGCCTTCAGAGCTCTGGATGTCAGGTGTGGGACAAGACTCGCCGAGAAAACACCCAGGTCTGGCGGGGGTGCATACCGACTCAGGTACTGTCGTGGGTATGGAAGAAACTTGTGGCCATGTAAGCCACATAGGGGGTTTGAGTAATCACAAAGAAGTGGCTACAGGCAGAAGTCTTGGCGTCCCTTGAGGCGAGACAAGAATGTTGGCCCGCACCGATTGGAGTGTAAACCGATTGTGGATGTACACATTCGACACTATGCATTTTCATCACCGCATATCCGTACTTTTGGTCTTCAATACAGGCATCTTCTTATGCAGGGCTACTTCGTGTGACCAAGTGCGAACAAGATGGAACTAGATGGAACTAGACTGCTCATTTCCCTCTCCACGCACGCGACCAAGAGTCAAGATAAGACGGCATTGGCCGCAGAGCACACAATGATAGAGCCATACCTCGTGGGGTTCCCTCGATGCGAGGAAGCTAACTCGAGACCATGATCCTGGAGAACTCTTTGCAGCCCAACTAATGTGAACCTAGTTCTAGCCTAGCCAATTCGGAACTGGTCCAAAGCATTCCCCTTTCTGGATGACGGGACGCGGTGCTGGTTGCTTCGGCCAACGGCTTTGCAGGGAATTGTCTGAATGGAGACCCCAAGCTCGGGTGTAACAGCAGTTGCTCTGACACGGCCACGTGCTCAGACGATCTCTCTGTCTTGCCCTTGGCTTCCTTCTGAACTTGAGCCATCTCGGGGTGAAGCAATCTGTTATCGTCATGTTGCAAATTCATATACGATTTTGGTCCCGAATAGTCCGCAGGCCGAGCAAGGAGTGGCTTCCGGAGAGACTGGTGTCAGCAGACAATCGAAAACGTTCCCAAAGTACCGCAAATGTAAGTAAAGGCTCTTGAAAACAGCAGCAAGTAGTTGAACAGACTCTCGAGAGCACGAGAGCAAACGTGTGGTCCTCCGTATCATTCGGTGTACCAATACACAAGAAAACATCCCAAACGCCGATCCTGGGCCATCAAATCAGGGCACATCACTAAAGCTCCTCCTTGAAGAACTGCTCCTCGCTGCCCTCCTGCTGTTGATCCTGCTTTTGGTCCTTCTGCTGCTGCTGCTGCTGCTGCTTCTTCTCCTCGCCCCCCTCGACAATCTTCTTCTTCTTCCTCTTCCCCTTCGCCTCCTCACCGTCCTCACCCTCTGCGCCGTGGTCAACAATGCCCTGGATCTCTCTGGGCACGCCCGGCTGCTCGACAACCTCGAGCTTCCACCCCTTGTCGCCGGCAATGCGCTCCAGCTCAGCCCGCATCTCCTCGACAAGCTCGGGGCTCAGGTCCAGCTTCTTGAGCTCGTCCTCGTCGAGGATCTCCGTCGCGCCGCCCTCGGCTTTGCTCTTGGCGCTGGCAATGATCTCAACCAGCGGGCCGTGGCCGCGTCCGGGCAGGTAGCTGCGCGGCGGCGTGAGCTTGGTCGGCGGCTTGCCCTCCTCGTCCGCGTCGCCGAGCACGTTACGCGCGCCGACGATGACGCCGCCCACGTTGACGCCCTTCTGAGCATTGTCTCTCACGTTGGGGTCTTGCTGTGCCTGCTTCAACAGTTCCTCCGCCTCCTTTTCGTCCGTCGCCGCGGCACTCTCCTGTTTGCCGGTCATGGATTCCTCAGCTTCCAAGGTCTTCCGGTGATGCCAATCAGCCTGCGCGGCGGGGTCGTCGGAGGGGAGGATGAGCTGGCAGCTGATTGGGTTCGCGCTCGTAGCCCTAGGCGGGAGGAAGGCGACGTCGTGGCACAGGCGCGGAGTATGGACAACCATGAGGTAGGCGCACGTTGTGACCTCCTTGATCCATCCTATGCGATCCCCCTTCATGCCCGGCACACAGTGATACTGCACCTCGATCGTCCGGTCGCGGCCCGTCAGGTCGCAGACAGTGCCTCCTTCCATCTTCTGCACGAGATATCGCTGGTCACCCTTGATTTGCAGATCCGTGTTGGCTGGGGGGTTTCCTGACTTTGTCGTCTGCTTTTGTTGCTGCTCCTGGCCTTGTGTCTGCTGCCGCTGGCTGGGCGACTTCTGTACCCTGCCAAGGACGTACTCGGCCGTGTGGGGATCGCGGACGGGCGGCTGCCCGTTGGAGACCGTCGGGAGGGCGTGGAACTGGACAATCTCGCGGTTATAGCAGAAGCTGTAGCTCCACCAGCCGGACATGAAGTACAGACAGTTGCCGTCTAGCTCGTCTAGCAGCTCCCACCCGTGGGCCGAAGCCTTTGCCAGCTCGCGTGCCTCCTCCTGCTTCGCGAGCTCCGTCGCCGTGTGGTTCTCGGGGGTTTGGGGCTCCAGAATGGGTATCGAGCAGAGGTACTTTGCCGCAGCCGTGTTCATGAGCTCATATCGCTCAAGGGCCTCAGACGAGCGACCATTGTCGGCGTCAGTGGCCTCCCGGACGTTCTGCGAGACGTCGGAGGTTGTCGAGAACTCCGCCGAGTAGGTAGAATGCGGGTTCGCGCGGTCCAGTAAGGCCTGCGCTTCGTGTTCTAGTATGAAGGATTCCGAAAATACTATCTCGTACTGCGCGCGCACATTGTCAGTTTGACTGCCAGAGCTTCCCTTTGTTGGGCTTGAACTAGGGATCGGACGAACCTGGGGATATGCCACGAGGTCATCGTGGATGCTGAAGCCAGGGTGACGGGCCCCGCACAGTTGGGCTGTTGCCAGCAAAACTAGATTGAAACGGCGCATCGTGCCGCGTGATTGAACGTTTGCTCACATGCAGAGGAAAATGGAGTTGTGGTGGTGAGGTGCCGATGTTCGTGTGGCCACCTCGAAGCTGCTTAGACAATCGCGCCGCGCATTGGCTACCGTGGTTCCGTAGCTCACAGGTGTCATCTACTACGAACAGCAGGGTCCAGCCGAGATAAGATCGCCGGTGTTTTGCCGGTGGGGATGCTCCGAGAACGCCAGTGGTCACGTGCCATTGGCTGTTAGTGGACTTCCATCAAAGTTGACAACCGACTTGCGGACTCAATGAAATTCCATATCTCAGTCCTGTTGTTGTCAGTGTCACAAGGAAACACCATTTGCCGATTCTGGGCACATTAAGCGAACATCAGCAGCTACAAGTGGCGGGTGTACAATAGAGAACTTGGAATCTCAATACACTGCTGGTGGAGACGACTGCCTCGAGGGGAGAATAGATTGCAGTGAAAGGAGGTTGCCTCCAGGGAGCCTTCTATCATGGCACTGAAGCTGAAATGGGAACATATCATGCCTGGGCGGACGACTTTGGCGAACCATATATCCATGCCGCGCAGCATGGTCTATATCCCGCGCTGAATCCATAGGCACTCAAAGTCAATGAGTCAGAGGTCATCAGCCCGGACGGCCGCATCGCCTTATTTCCAGTCCTCGATTCATAGATTCATCACGACGCAGGGTTGCCCAGCTATTCTCCTACATCGGGCATGCGACTTGTTGACTGTCAGTTTAGCGACACGAACGATATTCTATCAACAAACATCAAAGCTGGCCGAGAGCCCTTCGTAATTAGTAGCCGTATAGCTGCGACATATGTAGAGTTTTGACTGCCTAGTACCTGCTGTACCGTTGTTCAGATTTAGTAGAATCAAATTTACTTTTCAGGTTCTTATCTCAAAGTCACAAGAAGGCTCGTCCCGGCCCACGAGGACAGTGAGCCACCTGCTCACCTCTGCTGAAAATATAATTGCAGTGCAGTGGGCCCATAGCTAACTCTCTCGTGCAACGCGGGTAGCAAATACTCGGGGACCTGCTCTCCTAGGAGAGCAGCCTCATGCAGAACGTCCCCAAGCCACAAAGAAGCATAGGCGACGACCATCCTGTCACGGCGATATCACTGAGGCTCTGCGCCCACATGCCAAGTTCCAAACCGCACTGTCTAGCCGTAGCAGGCACTCGTCTACTGCTGTATTGGAGTGGGCCGAAGTGCCGGTAAGGTGTTGAGCCAGGTGCGTGTCGTAGATCTTTTCTATAATACCGCCGGAAAGAATGTATGCTGAGCTCGATAAAAAGCCGGATATTGACGAGAGATGATTT